>NW_026291827.1:0-194925 GCF_023091745.1 Budorcas taxicolor
AGCAATTTACCAGGAACTGAAAGCTTGGTTTTTATATCATGAAACTCCAAACCTGGGTAAGATACAGTATTTCTCCCTAAGACACAGAAAAGTATAACTGAAAAAGGCAGGTGGCTTTTTCAGGCCCTTCATGATTCTATAACACAGAATTAAGTCTGGCGGAAGAACAAAAATGAAGAACCATCATGTAAGCCTCTTTGCTTTCATGGGTAGCGCAAACAGGGCCACGCCCTCACTGAAGGCTCTAGGGGTAGAATCTGCTCCAGGCCTCTAGTCATCTGCAACCTGACATTTACACATGAATTGCATTTCATGTGGGATGTAGGTACATTTTATTATGATGGATGGGATGTAAGAAGCTGCATCACAAAGTGGAAGTGTCTAGGGCTTCCTGTGCACATCGGGATTTTAAAACAGCCAGCCTTTGCAGCGTGGCCTCCACATCCAGAGAATCTAACCGCAACACCCCACCTTGTAGAGCTTTCGCATTCTGTGGATTTCAAGGCCTCTATAAAACTGTGCCTTCCATGGGCTGCCGGCAGACAGGGGGCCCTAATTCACCTTGCCTTTGGAGGCCTTACCATGGATTTCCTGCAAAAATGCGTCCCATTGGAGCACCCCCAGGCTGGCAGCCAGCAGCCTCGAAGGGGCAGAGGAAAGCGGGCTGTAACCGGGTAAATGCCTCTGCCGGGAGCAGCCTGTGGCCCTTGAAGTCACAGCTCCTATACACCTCCGGGAGGGAGGGAACAGGGAGCCTGGGATGCTACGTTCCCCTGTCAGTCACGGGGAAGCAATTCCTTAGGTCATCAGTCAAGAGTCTCCTTGGAAATGAGAAACGAGCCTGAACACCAGGCCGTTTAAAAAGATATTTATTGTGAAATGTGGAGCCAGCAGCGCCTTCCCAGAGTGGAGACAGACACTCAGCATGAATTACGCCGGCTAAGTCTGCAGAAGCAGGCAGCAGGTACCTGGGCAGAAATCAGATATGACCTCGAAACCATCATGACAAACAAAGGCCTGAGAGGAAAGAGCACATGTGTGGGGGTCTCAGGACATCAGGCCTTCCCTAGGCCTGTGGGACGGGACCATGGAGACCCCATAGCCCAGGGCAGATGGCAGCACTCCTGGTGGCACTCCCCAGAGGGTCTGCAGCCCTGGGTGAAGTGCGAGGCTAAATTCATTCCAGTGTGAATGGAAGATGATGGCTGAAATGACTTGTTGTCTGGAATCTGCTTTGAAATACTCCAGAAAGAAAAATATTGGGGGATGGATAGATAAAACAAGATTTTTCTCCCCATGAACTCTTTTTTTAGATATTGTTTTGGATAAAGCAAGATACTGATGATGGCTGAAGCTAGGTGGTGAGTATTTGTGCTGTGTGCTTAGTCGCTCAGTTGTGTCTGACTTTTGCGACCTCACCCACCAGGGACTCTTTGGGATCATAGCCCACCAGGCTCCTCTGTCTATGAGATTTCCCAGGCAAAAATACTGAAGTGGGTTTGCCATTTCCTTCTCTAGAGGATCTTCCCAAACCAGGGATCAAACCCACGTTTCCTATGTTTCTTGCATTGGTAGGCAAATTCTTCAGCACTGAGCCACCTGGGAAGCCTGGTGAATATTTGGGGTTCATTAATTTTTCTACTTTTGTATAGACTTTGAAAATGTCAATATTGAAAAGAAATTGGAAGCAAATGTGTCCTTATCCTACATTCATGGATCTTATCTCTCTGCAGATCATTTTTGGATCATAACTTGGCCACATCACATATCCTAGGTGCTACAAGAACTTGCAAACTGCAAAATTATATTTTGGAATACACACACACACATATTACTATACAATTACTATATCTGTAGTACACAGCAGACCAGGCAAAATCACCATTCTATGTGCATGTTATTTAATTTTCATGACAATCACATGAGGCAAGGGACTGAGTAGATAATCCCAGGTCAAAGAACTAGTAAATGCCAACATTTCGAGTCAAACTCTGTCTGCCTTTAAAGTCTGGAATGTTCCTTACCCACCCTGCTATACTAACCCAACTAACCCATGCTCAACTGTGGGTAGGAAAAGCCTCAGGGTACAATCACAAGGCCAACAGAAACAAGTGGCTTATGTCAGTGAGGTCAGGTCAAAGGAAACTCAGCCTGCCTGAATGCTTCTACTTCCCTTTGCACTCCTTGCTTCAACCCCGCCTTCAGCCCTTTAGGCAAATCTGTGCGCACCTAAGGCCACCCATAGAGGTCCACGGCACTGGCAGCTTCTGCGTGAACTGCTGCTCAGCTTTAGGGTGGCCACTGGCCCTCATGAATCTGCATTTGGCTGTGCAGCAGGACCCGTGAGTTGAGTTAAGGGGCCAGAAATGGGGAGAAGAATGAAGTTATCTTTAAATATTAATAAAACTGGCCATGTTTGATTTTCTAAAGATAATGGGGTTCCACTGGAAGCAGAACTTAAGAACTTGAGTGCAACCAGTTTGGGGGACTGTCATCATTGGCTGAATGCTGCTCCTGGTGTGAGAAACTCCACCCACATTGGCTGAATCCTACTCTTGGCATAGGTAACTGTGTGGCACTGCTAGCCCCTCCCTTGATCTTGGGGCTCTACTAACATTTTAAACTGCATGATTCTCTGTGAGGGGACTGCCCTGGGAAACTGTAAGCTCTTCATCAGCATGCTGGGTCTCTAGCCACTAGAAATAAAACAACAGCTCCCCCACCTTACTGTGTCCACCAAACATGTCTCCAGACATTGCCAAGTGTTCCTGGGGGCTGGGGAGGAGAGTGGGGAAAAGGGTAGCAAAATCACCCCACTGTTGAGAACCACTGACTTATGGTGGTCAACCATCCAGGTATGCCCAGGACTCTCTGATTTTAGCACTAAAAGACACAACTCAAGTCAGTTGCCCACCCCAAATATATTCTCTTTGAGAGCTAAGAATAGCTTATGTGCCACTGAAAAGCCTTGTGTTTTTCCAGAAACCCAAGCCCAGACCCAGACAGTGTAGGGAATCTTGGAATGGAGCCATGGATAAAACGGTTTTTGAGACATCCCACCCAAGGGATCCGGGGAGGTGTGAGCACACACCCCACTAGACTGACAGCTCCATGAGGGCAGAAGACCAACTGTCTCTTTCCCCAGTGACACCCTTAGTGCCCTAAAGCACATGAAACATGATCAGTAAGTATTGTTGTTGATCAAGTGGTGGACGGATGGATAGATGGATGGATGGGTGGATGATGGATAGATGGATGAGTAGATGGTTAGATGAATTGGTGGATGGATGGACAGATGGACAGACAGATGTATAACTCTAAGAGATGACAATTAGGTTGTCCAGTCTTTCTAAACCTCAGCGAGCCTCCACCCATCAAATGTAAAAACTAACACCTTCTGTGTAGAATTGCTGGGAAGCTTGAATGAGAAACTGAACTGCTGTGTGTGGCTTCCAGCATCAACATGCTTAATGTAGTGCCTAGCACATAGTAAATGCTGGCTCGCTTCTTCCTTTTCTGGCTTCCAGAGAACTAGTTAAATTTAATTAAATGATCTGAAACATGAGGAGAGATAGGAGAGGCCTCCGCAATGCTCACAACACAGACAGGCAGGGGCAAGGATGATTACAGATGCTCTTATCTTTTATTTTTATCTCATGGTCATCATTTCAAATTGTTCCTAATTCAGATAATGGATCCAATAAATGAGATCCCACAGTGTCCTGCCAAGTGCACTCTGTCTTGCCTGTCCTGGCATCTGGGAACCCTTCATAACCAGCCCTCTACGCATCAGGCCAGTTCTGCCTCTGAGTCATTCAGTCCCTCTCATCGCTTGGATCACAAGGAGTTAATCCTCCCACCCACCTTGCAGCCCAGAGAAAGAAGAGCGCAGAAAGCAATAGCTCAGACTGTACTCAGCATTTTGAACCTGGGGATTTTGCCTTGGTTCAGCCAGGGACCCCAAACCTATGTCCTTCTCAAGATCAGCAGGCGACCTTGGACTAAAGACCTCTTTGAACTCTACCATCCCCCAAAACGGGTGGGGGCATGAAGGAGAGAGAGGAGAAGAAAGAAGAGAGAGCGAGATTTGTATGAACTGATTCCAAGTCCATCACTAGGCTGCCGCCCACTCTCGAGCCTTCTCTGGTTTGTGGAACACCCCTGGCTCCTTCCCACCTCTGGCTTTCCTATCTGCTGTTGCCCAGGACAGAGCAAGTGAAACGAGTCATCTCCGCAAGGGAGCCCTTTCTGATTCCCACCTGAGCCCAGACTAGAGACCCAAGTACTTTTCCATTGTAGATTTTGTTGTATTATAATTTCAAATGTTTGTGGAATTACATGCTTGATGCCTGCTATGGGCTAAATTGTGTCCCTCACAGCCCCGCAAATTTCTATATTGAAATTCCTAGCCCCCAGTGTGATAGTATTTGCAGATAGGGCCTTTAGGAGGTGATTAGGTTTAGAAGAGGTCATGAGGGTGGCGCCCCAAGATGTCCTTATAACAAGAGGAAGAGAGACTAGAGCTGGCAGTCTCACATGTGCTTTCTGTCGTATGAAGACACAGTGAGAAGGTGGCTGTCTGCAAACTGGGAAGAGAGCTCTCACCAGGAAATTAATCTTGATCTTGGATGTTCAGCCCCCAAGAATGTGAGAAATAAAGATCTGTTGTTTAAGTCACCCAGTCTATGGTATGTTGTTTGGGCAGCCAGAGCTGATTAAGACAATGTTTGCTGACCTCAGAGACACCAAGTCTGTCTTGTGACTGTCTCTTGATCACTCCCGGGCCTCCGGGAGACCAATGGCACACCTGAACTTGATAAGCATAGGAGGGTTTATTTACCCAAAGGGGTCAGTGCAGGGGATGTAACCCAGAACTTACCACCCTAAGCCTAAAGGGAGGAAGGGAGGGATCACTGGGGATGCCATGGATGCAAGAGCGATGGCAAATCAGCCTCCTAGAGAGCAGCAGCAATCGCCGCCAGTCGTGGAGCTGAACAGGGGCCCAGAGAGGGAGCCAGAGGAGGAAGCGGCCGGCTGCTCCCTCTCTCCTTCCCCCAGTCTCGTGCCAGGACACCCTGTCGTCCAAGCCCAAACAGAAGCCAGGGGGCACTGGAGCCCGGTGCCTCCCACATAGGTCCTCCTTCCAGGGCTGGAGCAAGGTGGGGACAAGTAGAGCACAGGTCGGAAGGGGCAAGCGGAGGCTACCTGGAGCAGTCCCCTCACACTCGGCACAGTCATGAGCACAAGTGTGAAATCAGTGTTGTGAATGAGCGACCATCTGACCCCAGTCTTCTCTCCTGTGCCTGGAGTCTGCCAGTAAAGGCAGGTCTTATGGTTTCGTGTACCTTCCTCCTTCGCTTTAAAGGAAAAGTGCAGAACTGATTCCCATACTCCAGTCTTGCTACCCTGTGCCTTTTGACAATCAACGCCGTTTTGGTGAAAAACCACAGGAACTGCCACCTGCTCCAAAGCCATCTGGTTAGTGTTCCCGATTTAGACGAAGATAGACACGTTTTCTTGGGTACCTGTCTCTGAGGCAAGGTCTCCCATATGTCTGCTCCACATGAATGTCATCTAAAGAGGCCAAACTCTCTCCTTGGAGAGATCTGATTTCTTCCCCTCCCCAACCACCTATTATCTAAATACATTTCTCTATTCAGGGCAGAGTGGGTGAGGGCCCAGCTGGGCTTGATGGCCCAGCTTGATGGCTTGATGGGCAAGCTGGTACGATGGCCATGGAGACTCACTGCTCAGACCTTCTGCTGTGGAGGCACGGTTGCCCGGCAGCTCCAGCAGCCACCTGTGGGGATGTACTATGTTCATCTTGAGGCTACACTTCTCCCAGGCTGTGCCACCCAGTGACTGGGCGCAGCGCAGCACAGCACCAGCCCTTTCCCACAGAACATGCACTTTATCGGAGGATTCCTTACTGGCCTGGCCTAAATGTTCTTAGACTTCTACTGTGGTCTAGGGCTCTTCCTCCTAATTCTCCTCTCAAAGCTGTCAGACTTAGACATCTACCCTAAAGGCGCGTCTTACCTCTTCCCGCTGTGTCACACTCTCCACAGGCAAGTCCCCAGTGAATCTTCTGCTTGTCTAATCCCATCTTAATATCTGCTTCTTGGAGATATTGGCTTGGCCAAAGAGTTCGTTTGGGTTTTTCCATAGCATCTTACAGAAAAACCCAAATGAACTTTTCAGCCAATCCAACACAATTCATCACATAAGGTCTGGCAGTTTGCCAAATTGAATAGGCTACTGATGCCCACAGGCAGATGTTTGCGTGGGTTTCCAAGCCTGTCAATGTAAGGATGCTTTCATTTATTTTAATTTTTAAGAAAGAGGATGAATGGGCTTGGGGCTTGGGAACTGAAGAGAGCAGGCTGATAGAGGAAATGACATGAGTACTGTCTCTTCACCCAGCCTCAGCAGCTGCTTTGAGCCTGCTTGGAAGGAGGGGAAATGGCCAAAAGTTGAAGGAGCTTCATCGAAGAAAGACTGAGAAGCTCAGCATAAGCATGATCAAATGTGGGGAAATGACAGTCTCACACACACAGTTGGTCACTGACCACAAAGCACTGGCAGAAATGGCTACATCCAGTGGGGCAGTGTTTTCATAGAAGACTGTATCAGTTAGCTATTCCTGTATAACAAACAACCCCAGCATGCCCAAATTATTAATTTGTCCCTTTTTTTAAGTTTTTTTTTAATGTGGACCATTTTTAAAGTCTTTATTGAATCTTTTACAATATTTCTTCTGTTTTATGTTTTGTTTCTTTGGTCATGAGGCATGCACGACCTTAGCTCCCCAACCAGGGATAGAACCCACACCCCCTCCACTGGAAACTAAAGTCTTAACCACTGGACTGCCAGGGAAGTCCCTCATTATTTATTATCTTAAAATGACAATCGTTTATTATCTCTCATGTGTTTACAGGTCAGGTTGACTTCGGCTGATTTAGGCTAGGCTCCACCGATGTACCTCAGAAGCTGGGAGAGGTCCAGTGTGGCTGGAGTTCAGAAATCAGGGAAAGAAGTGAGTTAAAGGGCTAGGGGAGTCAGGCCAGACCATGCATGGCCTCCAAAGCCTTTGTAAGATGCTTGATTTTTATCCCAAGAGAAGATGGACTCACTGAAAGGTCTTTAGTAGAGATGAGACACAGTCTGACTTGTGTTTTCTTCATTCTCAAGCGCTTTGGAGAATGGGTTGGAGCTGATAAGAGTAGAAATGGCAGGCCTGTGAGGAGGCAAAAGCTGTGTTTCCAGCAAACGAAATGGGGACCTGGAGAAGAAATGGAAGGGACAGATCTGAGGGTTGTTTGAGAAATAAAACCAATAGGACTAGGTAGAAGATGAGAGGCTAAGATCAGGGTGGTGACCTCTTAACTCCAGAAGCTGCTTTCCATTCAAGACATTCTAATTTTTCTACAACCCTTATCAAATAGTCCAAGGAAGTCATGGAAGACTGTCTTGGCAGCAAAGAAAATAAAACAGACTCCAAGCTAAAATCCACCCAACACTGACACACACTTTTTCATTCTGCCAGCTCAGTGTGGGGTGAACTACAAAGGCTTGTGAAATCACAAAGACCAGGATTCTGATTCCACCTCTGACCCTCATTAGCTGGAGAATGCGGGTGACCTATTTTAATTTTGTTGAGCTTCAATATCTACATCCATAAAATGGGAATTAAAATTGCCACTTCATGGCGTAGCTTTAACCTGGGGTGATTGGGTCAGATGATAAATATAAAAATGTTTACAAAGCACTATACGTAAATAAAATACTAGTTAATTTGGTACAATTGTAAGAAAAATCATTCTCTTAAGAGAGTACATTTATCTAGAACACTGGTTTCTGGCAATGGCTAGTTCTATATTTACTCGTTCCCCCAAAAAAGAGATATTGCTCCTTGGGTCTTTGTTGTAATGTTACATACTTAAAATGTAGGGGACAAAACCTCCCTCTGTGACTTGATGGTAAAGCCATTTCAAATGGAAGAGCACAAAGTATCCTATTTTGAGGACAGTTTTCTCTACTCAGAAAACCTGTCACTGGTGACCTGTCGCCTCATCTACAGTCCTCTTTGATAAATTACACAGGTGTTGGAGCCACAGGAGAGCACATGTTCAATGCAAAATGAGATCAAAAGAGGCCAAGCAAGGGGCAGGGTTGGTCCTGAGTGTAGGCATGGTATCAGGAAGAGAGCACTTCACTTAGAGATGACTCATAACAGTTAAGTAAAAAAAGGGAAATTCATTGACATGAAAGAGCAAAGACAGGCATTGCTGAATTCTGGGATTTGAACAATATCACCAGCTTCTCTCTATCCTTTACTTCTGCGGCACTGGCTACAGCTCAGATAAGACTTTGCTCTCCCAGGGACAAGCCCAGCAGAAAAGAAGGAAATTCTCTTCTAAGGGACTTCGGGGCAAATCCTGGGCTTCACTCTGACTGAACCGACTTGAGTGTGAATTGTACGTTGGTGAGGCTAGAAGATGCCTCGAGCCATGATGGCCCGCTTCCCCATGTGCAGGCAGGGGTCCTCATTTGAGGTGACCCAGTGGATCTCCCTTTCAACACACTTGTAGGCAAGGGCCTGCCTTTAGACTCCCAAACCAAGTACCACAGCCCATGGGCCACACCACATGCTGCCCTCTGCTTCCTGAGACTGCCCGCCTGCCAAGTATCTCAAATAATTCTAGAATTAGAGAGATGAGTGCACTTATGGCTTTGTTTTTCCAGCACCCTTCACACTTCTTGGGGGTAAAGACAACCTCAGTTTCCCTTCAGAAGGAGGCATCTTTCTGATTCTCAATCCAGGGGCTTGGGAGAGGTGGACCTCTGCCACCCTCATCCCACTGCTCATTCCCAGAAATGAGCACATGACACAGGTCTGATTAATTATTGTAATACCTGCCCCAAGCCACAGTGATTAAGTCAAGGATGGGTATGAACCACGCCAGTCAAGGGAGCGTCAACTGAAGACCTTCCATGAGATTATGGAACAAGAGTTTCTTTCTCCTGAGCCTGCTGCTGCTGCTGCTAGGTCACTTCAGTCGTGTCCGACTCTGTGCGACCCCAGAGATGGCAGCCCACCAGGCTCCGCTGTCTCTGGGATTCTCCAGGCAAGAACATTGGAGTGGGTTGCCATTTCCTTCTCCAATGCATGAAAGTGAAAAGTGAAAGTGAAGTCACTACTATGGGGTATTAGAGCACTGTCCTCAGCTTTTCATTCCCTCCTCTCATATGACTTTGTAGTGTATGAGTGACTGCAGTTTGATTCTTCACCTCCAGGTGACTTGTTTTGGTCAAAGGGAAGTGGTCAGAAGTAACCATGTGTTTGCTCCAGGCCAAAGCCTTGAGAGGTATCACATATTTCCACTTGCACTCTTGGGCTCCCACCCTTTGTCATGAGCAGAACATTTCATGGATAGATGCAGATCCGGAGAGAATATGAAGACGTATGGAGTAGACCTGAGCCCAGGAAAAATCCCCAAAGGGCAGAGCTGTCTCAGTCAACCAGCAGAAAGCTGTGAGCCAGAAAAATAAATGCTTGTTGTAGAAAGCCACTGAGTCTTTGGACATCTTGTTATGTAGCACTGCTGTGGGAATAGCTGACTGAGATTCTTATCAAGCTGGTAAGATATAAACCTAGAGTTGTTAGTGGTCATTGCCCCCAAAATAAGAGAAGAACCTACCTAAAAATGAAGTCAACAGAAAGAAACAGTCAATAGATAGAAATGAACAGTGTTTGTATATAAGTTTAAATAGGGACTTCCCTGGTGGTCCAGGGGCTGGGACTCCCTGCTCCCAATGCAGGGGGCTTGGGTTTGATCCCTGGTCAGGGAGTTAGGTCCCACATGCCACAACTAAAAGATCCCATGTGCCCCAACTGAGACCTGGTGCAGTTGAATAAATAAATAAAATATTTTTAAAAATAAACTCAAATAACAAATTCTAGGTACTTCCCTGGAAGTCCAGTAGTTAAGACTCCATACTTCCAAAGCAGGGAGCATGGGTTCAGTTCCTGGTCTGGGAACTAGATTCCACATGGCAATCAATCAATCAATAAATAAAAATTTTTTTAAATAAAATTCAATAATCAAACGAGTCTACTCTTAGACAATTCAGTTCATTAATTCAAAAATTTTCCAACAGTTTTATTGGGCACCGTTTATGTTCCAGGCACTGTTTTGAGTACTGGGAAGAGAACAGTGAACAAAACGTACCAAAAATCCTGCCTTCATGGAGCTTACACTCTACTGGCATATATAAACAAAGAAAACAATAAAATATATAGTATGTTAGAAAGCGATAAATGCTAAAGAAGAAAATATGAAGCTGAAGGGGGGAATATGAAATCCAGTGGGAGGAGTTAGGTTTTTGGAGAGGGTGGCCAAGAAAGGTCTCACTGAGAAAGCAACATTTTAGAAAAGACTTGAGTAAGTCAGCAGTCCACACAAAGGGAAGAGAAAATGCAAAGACCGAAGTGAGACCAAGCCTGGCATGATCAAGGAGCATGAGGAGGACAGTGCGGATGAAGCTGAAAGGAGGTGAGAAAGAGGACGAGGGTGAATAGCGCCTCCCTCCAAATTTCACGATCACCCAGAACCTCAGCAGGTGACCATATTTAGAAATGTATTCAGTTAAGATAGGCCACGCTGGATTAGGGTGGATCCTAGATCCAATGAGTGGGGTCCTTATAAAAAAAGAAGAGACACACAGGGAGACAGTATCAGGATGGAGGCAGAGATTAGCGTAATGCGGCCACAAGCCACGGAGCACCAAGAACTGCCGGAACCACCAAAAGCTAGGAGACAGGCGTGGGACAGTGCCTCCCTCAGAAACTTCAGATGGAGCTTGGCCCTGCTGACACCTTAAGTTTGGACTTCTGGCCTCCAGAGCTGTGAGAGAACAAGTTTCTATTGTTTCCAGCCACCCAGTTTGTGGCACTTCGTATGGCAGCTCTAGAACACTAATCCAGAGAGGCGAGAGGAGACACATGTTTGGGAAGATTTGGGACACGGGAGTTACACAGCCTGATTGACATGTTAACAAGATTTCTCTGATCATTGTGTGGAAATTACCTGCAGGGGAAGCAAGGGCATAAGCATTTAGAAGGCCACTGCAAAAATCCAAGCAACAGAGAGATGACAGCGACCTACAGGGAGTGCTGAGAATTGGACTCTGGATAGATCCAGAAAGCCAGCCAAGAGGACTTGCTGCCAGTTGGACGTGCGACATAAGAGAAGGAGAGGCATCAAGAATGAAGCCAGGGTTTTAAGCCTGAGTTACAGGATTGATGGCACTGCCATTAATCAAGATGGGAAAATTGTGTCAGAGAGTGAGTTGATGTACAACGGGGGCAGGTGGATTGGGGCTCTGCTGGGACTTGCTGTGTTTAAGAAACCTGTTCAGCTTCTAAGTGGAGATAGTGAGGAAGCCAGTGGGTACTCCAGAGTGGAATTCAGGGGAGAGGCCCAGGATGGGGATACAAATTCACAAGTCAGCAGTAGCATGTGGATGGGATTAGAACTGTGAAGTTGGATGAGATCACATAGGAACAGAGTATGAATAGAAAAGAGAAGGGGCCCAAGGCATGAGTTTTGGAGAACTTCAACCTTTAGAGAGCAAGCGAGTACGGACACTCAGCAGAGAAGACTGGTGTCTGGCAATGGGAGGAGGATCAGGAGAGGAGGCTTCCCAAGAACAATGTCAAGGACAAGGGGATCAACCGTGTCAAGTACTACTGATGGAGCACATCAGATAAGGACCTGGATTTAGCCTCAAGGAGGTCACTGCAGACTTGGAGAAGGGCAGATTCAGTGAACAGAAGTAGAAAAACCTGATGAGGTGGGTTCAAGAACTGAGTGGAATTGGAAGACAGCAAGTATGGATGCATCTTGAAGGAATTCTTGAACCCATCAAGTTTTTCTTTTTCATTACTGTGAATTGCTTATCCAGGCAAAGGGAGGAGGGATGCAAGAGGCAAAGGAAGGTATGGAATACTTCCTATGTGCCAGGAACTACATATGCATTATCTTACTTAATTTTAATTTAATAAATGCCCAGAATAAGGATGATTCTTAACAGAGTTGTTTATCCATTCATTAGACAGAGTATTTATTGAGCACATACTATGTTCCAGGCATTGTGCTGGGAGCTGGGGATACAGCAGTGAAGAAAGCAAACAAAAATTCCTGCCCTCTTACAGCTTAAATTTTGGTGGGAGAAATCAATTAGTGAAAACAATAATTATTATTACACTGTGTGGATCACAATAAACTGTGGAAAATTCTGAAAGAGATGGGAATATCAGACCACCTGACCTGCCTCTTGAGAAATCTGTATGCAAGTCAGGAAGCAACAGTTAGAATTGGACATGGAAAAACAGACTGGTTCCAAATAGGAAAAGGAGTGCGTCAAGGCTGTATATTGTCACCCTGCTTATTTAACTTATATGCAGAGTACATCATGAGAAACGCTGGACTGGAAGAAACACAAGCTGGAATCAAGATTGCTGGGAGAAATCTCAATAACCTCAGATATGCAGATGACACCACCCTTATGGCAGAAAGGGGAGAGGAACTAAAAAGCCTCTTGATGAAAGTGAAAGAGGAGAGTGAAAAAGTTGGCTTAAAGCTCAACATTCAGAAAACGAAGATCATGGCATCCGGTCCCATCACTTCATGGGAAATAGATGGGGAAACAGTGGAAACAGTGTCAGACTTTATTTTTTTGGGCTCCAAAATCACTGCAGATGGTGACTGCGGCCATGAAATTAAAAGACGCTTACTCCTTGGAAATAAAGTTATGAGCAACCTAGATAGCATATTGAAAAGCAGAGACATTACTTTGCCGACTAAGGTCCATCTAGTCAAGGCTATGGTTTTTCCAGTGGTCATGTATGGATGTGAGAGTTGGACTGTGAATAAAGCTGAGCGCCGAAGAACTGATGCTTTTGAACTGTGGTGTTGGAGAAGACCCTTGAGAGTCCCTTGGACTGCAAGGAGATCCAACCAGTCCATTCTGAAGGAGATCAGCCCTGGGATTTCTTTGGAAGGAATGATGCTAAAGCTGAAGCTCCAGAACTTTGGCCACCTCATGTGAAGAGTTGACTCATTGAAAAAGACTTTGATGCTGGGAGGGATTGGGGGCAGGAGGAGAAGGGGACGACCAAGGATGAGATGGCTGGATGGCATCACTGACTCGATGGACGTGAATCTGAGTGAACTCCGGGAGTTGGTGATGGACAGGGAGGCCTGGCGTGCTGCGATTCATGGGGTCGCAGAGTTGGACACGACTGAGCGACTGAACTGAACTGAACTGAACTGACATCAAAAAGAGCTCAGTTTGTTGGGCAGGAGCCAGGAGGTTGCAATTTTCAAGAGAATGTTCAGGCAATGGTCTCCTGGAGGAAATGTTCTTTGGGTAAAGACTGGAAGGAGATAAAGAGGTGAATCATGAAAACCCTTGGCCCAAGAGTACATGAGGGAGAGAGAACAGTGAGCACAGAGGCCCTGAAATTGGGGCTTTCTCCATGGTTTGAAGCCTAGCCAAGAGGCCACTGGACCAGTGCAGAGTGAATGAAGGGGAAAGGATTAACAATGGGGTTAATTATGTGTTTGGTTTTTTTTAATTAATGGAAGTTACATGCCAATGGTAACTCTCAGCCGCTTTGTCAGCTCACCTGGTGGAAGGAAGCTCACCTAAAAGACATTTTTAAAATAATTGCAATATTTTACACATGACACAAAAGCCCTTTGTAAGCACATTTAAGGGATTGAGTCTTTCCCTTTATTGCCAACCGTTATCAAAAGCGACTTCCAGTAATATCAGTAAAATCCTAGTGGAACTGGAAATGAATCTCGGTGCATTGTCACGTGGGAAGGAGGGGCTGGATCTCCAGTTGCAACAGACCAGCCTTCCTTTGGCGGTCTGTCCCAGCCTCCACCATGCTGGCTGCTAGGGTGCGTTGCTTCCACTTAACGTCCTCCTGGTCTTAGCAATCGCAGGGCTCCTCGAAGGTCCCTTAGCACAGAAGTCAAGGCCTTTGCAAAGGCGCGAAGGCAGAGCAAAGGGGAGATGAAACATAGCGGACTTGTTGGAAATGTGCTCATGTGGGGCTCTGGGCCAGCCCTAAAATCCAGCTCTCGGCCAGCCTCCTTGAGGTAGGCAGCTTGCAGGGTGTATGTACTGACCCAACACATCTCTACTGGGTGAAGACCGCGTGCCAGGCACTGTGCTAGGCGGTGGGGATATATTTTTAATAAAAGAGGCATAGATCTTACACTTGACGAAGAAATCAATACGTAATCCCAAAGTGGAATAGGCCAGATGAAGGGAATGGAGTGGTGTGGAGACAGAGAACTTCGAAGCTTGTGTCGGGCGGCCAGGGAAGACCTCTCTCAAGGGGTCTTCAACCTGGGACTTGAGGAGGAGCGGCCAGCCTTGCAAGGAAGGAAGCAGGCAGGCGGGGAGCCGGTGTCAAGACGCTGACGTGATGGAGAACCAGAAAGACCAGAGGGGCGAGGCAGGGCGCCAGGTTCTCTGTCTGACATAGGAATCTGGGTTTCGACCTAAAAGTGCGTTAGGGCGTGCGTGCTCAGTCGCGTGGAGAAGGCAATGGCGAACCACTCCAGTACTCTTGCCTGGAAAATCCCATAGAGGGAGGGGCCTGGTAGACTGCAGTCCATGGGGTCGCGAAGAGTCGGACACGACTAAGTGAGTTCCCTTTCACTTTTCACTCTCATGCATTGGAGAAGGAAATGGCAACCCACTCCAGTGTTCTTGCCTGGAGAATCCCAGGGACGGGGGAGCCTGGTGGGCTGCCGTCTGTGGGGTCACACAGAGTCGGACACGACTGAAGCGACTCAGCAGCAGCAGCAGCAGCATCTCAGTCGCGACCCTTTGGCCAGTGGAATCCTAAAGAAGGTCTTTAAGCAGGGAGGGTGCCTCAGTGGCCCCCAGACCTCCATCCCACACACCGCCCCACCGAGAGGCGCGGTCCACGTTCCCAGCGCACCGCAGCTCCGAGGCCGGGCAGGGCCTGGGACCGCTCGCTCCGGCGCCATGAGGGCGGGGCCCTGTGCCACTCTCCAGGACAAGCGGCCGAGAGCACACAGCTCCCGCCTGGGCCCCCGCCACTCTGGCGCCTGCTCTGGGGAAGACAGACGACACGCCCCGACGCCGCGCAGAGGGGCCCAGGTAGGAGCCCGCGTGGACGGATCCATGTGGAGGGGGGCCGGGGACCCCCAGTCAATAGCCGACGACAGCCGCCAGACGGATGAGTCACGACGCCTTCAGAGGACTCGGGCCGCCAGCCTTGGGGAGCCGCTGGAATTCCTCCCGCACAGAATCCATCAATTCAAAACAAACAAAAAATGCTTGTTTGACACCACTAAGTTGCGGAGGAGAATGCATTTACGCAGCTTTAGGGAACCTGAACAAAGGTCTGTGTAATGCGTAAACTGGCCGGAGGCATAAACACTTCGACTAGACGTTTCCATTTTCTTTAAGTCTAGAGCCAAAGAACAGGACCCCGAGATAATGCAGAATGCGCTTTCTCCCCGGCCTGAGAGAAAACTTTCCTGTCCGAGGAGCCCCCAACCCTCACACTCGGGCGACTGACGGGCGGAAGAACCTCTGCCGGCCGTCGGGAGCCGCCCCGCCTCCGCTGGGGTGGGCGGGCCTCGCGGCGAAAACCCAGGCTCTCCGAGAACTACGCCGGCTGCCGGGCGGCCCTGCACTGCGCGTGCGCCGGACGGGAGTCTTTCACTCAAGCGCTTTTGGCTTATTCGTCCAAGGACGCGTCCACCTTAATTTCATATAGTAGCAAAGCATTTTTCAAAAGTAATTCTTTTTTCCATGATGTGTCGCTGTCGTTTGCTATTTTGCCTGCTTTTAGCATTTTAAAGACTTTTTAAACGCCTTTTCATCCAAATACATCCATCTTAATGGGCTGAAAATCCTTGAAAGACTGTGTAGCTAAGCAATACAAAAATACAACCAACATAGAAGGCTGTTGCTGGCCTTCAAGGAGCAGCACCCGGCTTCAATGTCTCATCTCTGGGCCAGAAAATTCAAAACCCAGAATGCAAAATTCATTCCTGGTTGGTGATAAGACAAATTAGTCATTTTTTTTTATTCTATTATTACCAAAAAATGCATGTTGATTGTAAAAACTGTAGAGAACACATAAGCTAAAAGATAAAGGAGGAAGAGAAGAAGGGCAGCAAAAAGAGAGAGAGAGAGCAGGGGGAGACTAGCCAGAAAGATATTATTACCCAAAAAGATATAATTTCTCAGCAATACATCTTGGTAACCTATCAGGTCTTAACATGCTCATCTGGTGCCAAGCCAATCTCTCTTGTTTTTGTTCAGCCAGCTGCTGTATAAATACTGATTAACCATCTACTAGACACCAGGCTCTGTATTAGGCAATGAAGCTACCACAGCAAACAGGCAATTATGATACAGCCTGATACCTGCCACAGGGTGGGGGGTGGGCACAGGGCACAGTAGGGACACAGGGGAAGGCCCCCGACTCTGCCAGGTTACGGGGTCAAGGAGAGACATCCATCTAGACTTCTGAGATGGAGAGGAATCAGCCAGCAATGTGAAAGGCAGAGGTGTGGGGGCTGCGTTGGAGGGGAAGTGCAGCAGGTGGCCCCCACACTGGAGGAACTGAAGGGGGATCAAACGGCCGGAGCCTACAGGAAGGGAAAGCTGGGCACATGGCCGGGGAGACACACAAAGGTGAGATCATGGAGGCCCTTCATCCCAAGAGAATGCAGACCTATGGTAAGACTTGCAGTAGTGAAGGCAGCAAGAGAAGTCAGGAGGACTCTTCACTCACCACCCCGGCCAGAGATTCTGGAGGTCCGTGGAGAGAAGGGAAGAAGGAGCAGACTGGAGAGACATTAGGAGGCAGAATCATCAGGACTTGGTGAGTGACTGGGTGTGACTGGGGGTGAAGGGAAGAAGGAAGTCGAAAGCGACATGTGGGTTTCCATACAGAAAGTGAAAGTGAAGGTAGCTCAGTCGTGTCCAACTCTTTGTGACCCCCTGGACTATACAGTCCATGGAATTCTCCAGGCCAAAATACTGGAGTGGGTAGCTTTCCCCTTCTCCAGGGGATCTTCCCCATCCAGGGATCGAACCCAGGTCTCCCGCCATTGTAGGTGGGTTCTTTACCAGCTGAGCCACCAGGGAAGCCCATAGAGACATGTAGATACGTGTCCATACAGACACATAGATATATATTCATGGTCTTAGTCACTAAGATAACAGAAGCCAAGGAATGGGATGGGGGAGATTTTGAATACTGGGAGCTCCAGGTCTCTGTGGGATTCCAGCTGGAGCTTCACAGTGGGGAGGTGAAGGTAGTTTGAGTTTCTGTGCTTTATGGATGGTTTTCAGGCCCCCTGCATAGCATCTGTCCCTGTCAAACTTCTCCACCTGGGTAACTAGCTGTTTCTGTTTGGATACTGGGTTTGGACTCTCACCTAATTCCGAAGCAAATGGTTGCAGAGGTAAAGATGAACAACTTCCTGTTTTATCCATACAGTATCGACATTCAAAACAAACAGAATCTAAGTGCTGGATTCACATAGGTATTTGATATTACAGACCCTCCACGCAAAGCATCTGCCACCCCAAGGACAGGTCCCTCTCCCCTTATTCAAGGAACCCGGGACCAAGGGATCCACATCACCAAGTCGGCAACACGCTGGGGCTCAGAAAGCCCCACTGCTTAGTGTCATTCAGGTTAGGCTGAGAATAACAACAGTCCATGAGGACAATACCCATGTTGTACAGCTGGCTGAAGACTCAACTCTCAGTGGCTACAGGCATCTTACAAAGAAGAAAGGAAGATGAAGGATGTGAAAAAGAGGCTGTCAGGACTCAATAGGCTCTGATGATTTGACAGCGTTTTACTCAAATAATAGCCTGGGAATGGCACCTTTTTGTGCCAAGAAGCTGTCCTATGCCTGCTGTTTTGTTTCTCCCCTCCCCACCCAGGTGTAGGAGAGACCAGAGAAGATTCGTGTTCAGCTCTTTTTGACCCCAGGGACTGTAGCCCACCAGGTTGCTCCATCCATGGAATTCTCCAGGCAAGAACACTGGAGTGGATAGCCATTCGCTTCTCCAGGGGATCTTCCCGACACAGGCCTGTTGCATTGCAGGCAGATTCTTTACCATCTGAGCCACCAGGGAAGCCCCAAATATGTCAAACCCTGAGTAATTCAGATTTTGTGGGCACTTTTAAGATCCTATAGAGAGATAATATAAATAGACAATTTATATGGGCCAATACCAGTGGTAAAGAAGCCTATGAAAAAAATCCATCCTATTAAATTTTAATGCAGGCTAAACAACCTTGACACATTATTTTAAACCTGCCAAATTTGGCAAAATTTCACAATACAAACAAGATGTAATTCGGGCCAAGTTGGAATGAAAGTAGAACCTCATTCACTAAGAGTGCCATTATAAATTACAATGACCTCTTTGGAAAGCACTATTATAAGACATTCCTGATCATTTCATTCCTGGAAACTTAATCTAAGCAAAGAATTCAACAAAAGCAAAAAGCTATATGTCACAAATATGTTTATTACTTTTTCAGCTATTACAGGAAAATAACAGCACCTAAACCATCTAAATGTCCAATGTTAGAGAACTGCATTGTAAATTGTGACATATCCACCAAAAATGACGTCTGAAAAGCTGAGGAGGATTTTTAAATGCTAATGATGTATAGTCTTGGGGGAAAAAATGGGATACAAAATTATATGTACCATGCTTTCTCACCATAAGCAAGAACTAAATTTTATTCCCTATGAACAAAAGTGTCCCATATATTTCAAGACAGCAGGAACCAATAATATCTGGGAAACAAGTAGAGGTTTGTGTTGAATTCCATTTCTCTGCTACTTTTTCTCCCTTGCCAGCCATGTAAGAAAGTCACACCTTCTAAATCTTGGTTCCTTCCTTAGCAAATTGAAGGAAAAAATGAGTGGAAGGAAGGAAGGAAAGAAAGAGAAAAAAAGAGAGAGAGAGAGAGACAATAAGGAAAACACTTTCCAATAAAGTACCATACAAACAAAATGTTCCAATGACATGGAAATAGCAGAAAGCTAAGGGATAGTACAACAGGAAGTTGGAAGACTAGTAAATAGCAGGGCTGAAGACCTAAACAACTTCAGGGTGTGTGCATGTGTTTATGAGCTAGTTTTGAAGTGAACTTTGTTGGCAGAGTTTTTAAAATTGAAAGGCTACATTTACAACTTAATCTATCCCCTCCAAGCTATCTTTTAACAATGTGAAAAAAGTTTCTTTAATTTTCCATGTTTTGGGTAGTTCTTACATGGTGGCACAATATTCTCAATCAGTTAAACTGTCTGAATAAATCTGATTTAGGAATGTGCAGAATGTGCAGTTTGGAAGTGAGAGTGAAGAAATAGTATAATTATCACAGTGTCTTAACACAAATGTTGTTGAATGAATGAGTGAATGAAGGAGCAAATAAATAAATTATGCATGAGGGCCAGGAAGGATTTTTTTTCCTTCAAACTCTTACCTGTGGCATGTGGAATTTAGTTGCCTGACAAGGGGTTGAACCCAAGTCCCCTGCATTGGGAATGTGAAGTCTTAGCCCTAGACTACCAGGGAAATCCCCCAGGGAGGATTTTTTTAATCACAGTGGTGGGCTTATGGATAACCGGGTGTCACGGACGGAGCACAACTTCAGAAATTCCAAGTTAAGATGGTGATTGAAATTGCATCTCAAAAATTCCCAGCCCTGACAATAAGCAAAAAAATAAAATAAGAATTCCCAGCCCTGACATCTAAAACAATGAGTAAAAGAGTTAAACAAGCAAAAAAAGAGAGTCATCAGTAGTATTCAAATAAGACCAAAGGAGTAAACCGATGAAAGATAAATTAAGAAAAGAAACAAAAATTATGGATCAAAGCAGAAAGGACAACATGGCATGGCTCTCAGGCCACCATCGCCCAGAAGTTCTACCTGTAAATCAACAAAATCCAGGGAAGTTTTACTGAATTCCCTAATTCTTACCTTTTTCTCTTCTGATACAGAAGTAGGGGAAAGAGTTGCTGGGAAGAAACAGGAAGATGGTAGGAAACAACAGAGAAAAGTGAACAGAGAAAGGAAGGCTCTAAACCTATATGCTGAATCAGAAAACAAAACCAAGGATATTCCAACCCCTGGAGAAATGGCTGTACACCACCACCATCACCACCATCCCCACTGAGAGGAGTGAATCTTGATCCAGGATGTTTGGCATAATTTAGAAGAGAGAATAGAGTCCAGACAACTCTAACAGACAGCATGTTTGCTGATCTCTCTCCCTCATCCCCCCAGGCCACAGGTAAGTGGATAGAACACAAAATACCTTGCCCTCAAAATACAACTTGGAGAAGAAAAAATCTGGTTTCAGATAGGATAGGGAGAAAGTCAAAATGTCATCTATGCTTTATAACTGCAAACAGAATGTCTGATCAGTGCTGTCCAAGCATAAATAAAGGCTTCCCTGACAGCTCGGTTGGTAAAGAATTTGCCTGCAATGCAGAATTCCCTGGTTTGATTCCTGGGTCAGGAAGATCCACTGGAGAAGGGATAGGCCACCCACTCCAGTATTCTTGGGCTTCCCTTGTGGCTCAGCTGGTAAAGAATCCACCTGCAATGCAGGAGACCTGGGTTCACTTCCTGGGTTGGGAAGATCCCCTGGTGAAGGGAAAGGCTACCCACTCCAGTATTCTGGCTTGGAGAATTCCATGGACTGTATAGTCTGTGGGGTCGCATAGAGTCAGACACGATTGAGCGACTTTCACTTTCATTTTCAAGCATAAATAAAATGAAAAGAAATGTGATAGAAAGTGTGCAGACTTACTGCAAAAAAAGAAAAGAAGGAAGAAAGGAAAGAAGGGAGGGAAGGAGGAAGGACAGAAGAGAGGCAGGGAGGGGAAGGAAGCAGGAAGGGGGAGGGAGAGGAAGGGAGGTGGGGAGGGAGGGAGGATGTGGCAGGAATAAGGAAGGGTGGGAGGAAGGGACATGCCAAGAAGAAAGCATTATTCAAAAAGAGAAGGAAATCCCTTACAACTACTTCATTCTATATAGCAACAAATAAGAAAATGAATGTCAATAAAACAAGAGCGCCAAACAAGAAAATAAAACAAGTGAGATGCTCTCAATGGAGACTGAAGAACTAAGGAAACAAATTGAGGACCCAAACAACAATATTATGGAACTAACACATAATTCTGAGTTAAATTCACCCATTCCAGTCCATTTTAGTTCGCTGATTCCTAGAATGTCGACGTTCACTCTTGCCATCTCTTGTTTGACCACTTCCAATTTGCCTTGATTCATGGACCTGACATTCCAGGTTCCTATGCTACTGCTACTGCGGGCAGGAATCCCTTATAAGAAATGGAGTAGCCATCATGGTCAACAAAACAGTCTGAAATGCAGTACTTGGATGCAATCTCAAAAACGACAGAATGATCTCTATTCATTTCCAAGGCAAACCATTCAATATCACAGTAATCCAAGTCTATGCCCCAAACAGTAACGCTGAAGAAGCTGAAGCTGAACGGTTCCATGAAGACCTACAAGACCTTTTAGAACTAACACCCAAAAAAGATATCCTTTTCATTATAGGGGACTGGGATGCAAAAGTAGGAAGTCAAGAAACACCTGGAGTAACAGGCAAATTTGGCCTTGGAATATGGAATAAAGCAGGGCAAAGGCTAATAGAGTTTTGCCAAGAAAATGCACTGGTCATAGCAAACACCCTCTTCCAACAACACAAGAGAAGACTCTACACATGGACATCACCAGATGGTCAACACCTAAATCAGATTGATTATATTCTTTGCAGCCAAAGATGGAGAAGCTCTATACAGTCAACAAAAACAAGACCAGGAGCTGACTGTGGCTCAGATCATGAACTCTGTCTAGTCAAGGTTATGGTTTTTCCTGTGGTCATGTATGGATGTGAGAGTTGGACTGTGAAGAAAGCTGAGTGCTGAAGAATTGATGCTTTTGAACTGTGGTGTTGGAGAAGACTCTTGAGAGTCCCTTGGACTGCAAGGAGATCCAACCAGTCCATTCTGAAGATCAGCCCTGGGATTTCTTTGGAAGGAATGATGCTAAAGCTGAAACTCCAGTACTTTGGCCAACTCATGCGAAGAGTTGACTCATTGGAAAAGACTCTGATGCTGGGAGGGATTGGGGGCAGGAGCAAAGGGGGATGACAGAGGATGAGATGACTGGATGGCATCACTGACTTGATGGATGTGAGTCTGAGTGAACTCTGGGAGATGGTGATGGACAGGGAGGCCTGGTGTGCTGCGATACATGGGGTCGAAAAGAGTTGGACATGACTGAGCAACTGAACTGAACTGAGCTGAACACATAATTTAGGACAGCAAAGAAAAAGCAGATCTTGTGCTGAAAATTGAATTAATGAAATAAAAGATGTGCTACAATTAAAATGACAAATATCTTAAAACTTTTACAGAGAAAGTAACAGATATGGAAGACAAAAAATATCCAACATATGGATGTTTGATTCCTTAAATTGATACCCCAACATTTAAGGTATACTTAAAGACCACACGCTACAAATAATTTTCCTGTGATAGAGGAATGATTTTTTAATCTCTAAGAGCACAATCCATGGCAGGAAAATTTTATTCAGAATGCTCATATATGTTCCAGTTAAACAGGAATTATATAGAATCAGAAAGAATTGTTCCAATAAGTAACGAAGTAAACTACCCACAATGAAGAAAAAAAAAATTCTAGCTATCCTCAAAAAATTCCATAGCAGCACTCAATGCCAGAACACAATAGGATCCAGTCTATAAAGTTTTAAATGAGAGACAGTGTGTCTTAAGAAGGTTGCACCCAGTCCACGATGTTGTTCAAGCAATACAGAACCCATAAGTCATTCTTGAAACAGTGACTTCAAAATGAAATTTAGACAACTGAGATGACCGTAAATAAATTATTGAGGAATGCAAAAGACATAGGAAAGGGGCTAGTCATAAGCATTGAATCTATTTAAATATAGAACCAACAGCAAATGTGCTTTACGATGGTTACTATTTACTATGGTTTTACTACACCCTGCTTCTTTAACTTACATGTAGAGTAAATGCCAGGCTGGATGAATCACAAGCTGGAATCAAGACTGCCAGGAGAAATAGCATCAACCTCCGATACAGATGATACCTCTCTAATGACAGAAAGTGAAGAGAAACTAAAGAGCCTCTCATTGAGGGTGAAAGAGGAGAGTGAAAAAGTTAGCTTAAAACTCAACATTCAAAAACTAAGATCATGGCATCTGGTCTCATAACTGCATAGCAAATAGAAAGGGAAAAAGTGGAAGCAGTGACAGATTTTATTTTCTTGGGCTTCAAAATCACTGCAGACAGTGACTGCAGCTATGTAATTAAGACACTTGCTCCTTGGAAGGAAAGCTATGACAAACCTAGACATAGCTAGGTCTGTCATTAAAAAGCAGAGACACCACTTGGGAACAAAGGTCTGAATAGTCAAGGCTATGGTTTTTCTAGTAGTCATGTATGGATGTGAGAGTTGGACTATAAAGAAGGCTGAGCTCCAAAGAATTGAT
Organism: Budorcas taxicolor; assembly: GCF_023091745.1. Taxonomy (NCBI): domain Eukaryota; kingdom Metazoa; phylum Chordata; class Mammalia; order Artiodactyla; family Bovidae; genus Budorcas; species Budorcas taxicolor. The sequence continues at coordinate 23,673 of NW_026291827.1, forward strand.
GTTTTTGAACTGTGGTGTTGGAAAAGAGTCTTGAGACAGCAAGGAGATCAAACCAGTCAATCCTAAAAGAAATCAATCCTGAATATTCATTGGAAAGACTGAAGCTGAACCGAAGCTCAAATACTTTGGCCACCTGAAACGAAGAGCCGACTTACTGGAAAAGACCCTGATGCTGGGAAAAACTGAAAGTAAAAAGAGAAGGAGGTGGCAGATGAAGATGGTTAGATAGCATCACGGACTCACTGGACATGAATCTGAGCAAACTGCAAGAGATAGTGGAGCCTGGCTGCAGTCTACGAGATCACAAAGAATCAGATATGACTTAGCACTCAACAACAATGGTTACTATGAGAAATAGATTTATATAAGTGAATATGTAATATATAAATACATATATTTACTGAGCGTGAAGCTCAGAAAATTAAAAACAATCATAGTGTAACTTGTTAAAAATCAGGAAGCAGGGGACTTTCCTGGTGGTCCAGTGGCTAAGACTCTGCACTCCCAATGGAGGGGGCCTGGGTTCGATCCCTGGTCAGGGAACTAGATCCCACACACAACTAAAGATATAGCATGCCAAATGCTACAGTTAAGAACTGGTGTGATCAAACAAATTAATTAAATAAGTAAATAATATTAAGAAAAAATCTGAGGGCAAAAGAAGTGATAGGAGAAAATGTACAAATATCAATGCTCCCATCTTTCTTGATAAGGATTAATTATATTAGTTACAATAAAAACCGAAACATGTACTTTTACAAATCCCCAACCACTTAGTTTACATTTCTTTTCTCTCTTTCTCTCCCTCCTTTCCTCCCTTTTTAAAGGAATATTTTATTCTATCTCTTGTAGTAAAGACACGTTTATTTAAAATTCAACAGTTCTTTCCATTTACAATAATCTCGTTTCTTGCATTGAATTTAGATAAAGGTAAATTATCAAATTGAATATCCTCAATAAAAATAGTATATCATTTTAATAAACTGTATATATGCTCTACTATATACGTATACATAATACACAAAAATATGTGCATATATTCACTCCGTGTTCACTAAGGTTAATCCTGAGTGGTAGGATTTTGCGTTTTTTCTGCGACCTTTGATCCCTTTAAAATAAGCACGTTATCTGTTTTGAAAGACAACAGATTGATTGTATTCTTGTACTAATACCTGAAGTGTCAGAGGCGGAGAGAGGAAGGAGGAGAGGATGTCGGTGGAGAGAGAACAGAGGCGAGAAAGGGGCAGGGGGCCAAGAAGGAGGAGAGGGCAGGAAGGAGGGACGAGAGAAGGGGAGCCCAGGGAGCTCAAACCGAGGAAGAGCGGAGTGCGGAGCAGTGGGGAGGGCGCGGAGCGGGGCGCCGGAGACCAGCAGGAAGTGCCGCTTGGCCGCAAGCTGACCTACTTTTCTTGGGCCGATTTGTTTGCCGCCAAAGCTACTGTGGAGACAGCCCGGTGCTCGGTGAGACTCGCGGGAAGCCAAGCCGGATGCCGGCCTCGGCCTCCTCCTCCCTCGGCGCAGAGGGCTGTCAGTTTCATCCACTCTGGTTTCCCGGGAATCCCTTCGCAGAGCTGAGGCCAGGCTTCTCTTAGAGATCACGGGGCTTCGTCTATAAACCTGAGACCCTGCATGGGATCTCTGGCCAGAGAGCAGACTCTCTTCTCCCTGGCGCAGGACTAGACCCTTGTGTTCTGGGACCCTCCCCTGAGGTCCCCTCCAGGCCCATGTGAGGCCCACGTGGTGAAACGTGTAGACACACACACACACACACACACACACACTCTTCCTCCTGGTCCAGCCAGACACAAACACACACACTTCCTCCTGGTCCAGCCAGCCTCCCAGCATCTGCTGGAGACTTGTAGACGAACAAGTTCAGGTTGTCAGCTCAGCTATGCCGTCTTCCATCTGTGTCCTTGGGCAAGTCACTTGACGCCTTGGAGTCTCATCTTTCTTGGTTTCTTTATTTATTTAGCTGCACCAGGTCTTAGTTTCGGCATGCAGGATCTTTAGTCGTGGCTTGTGGGATCCAGTTCCCCGACCAGGAGCTGAACCCTGGCGCCCTGCCTTCTGAGGACTGAGTCTTAGCGGCTGGACCAGGAGGGAAGTTCCTATTTAGAGACTCTTAGAATAAGCAACTCCTGTGATGCAGACGAGATGATGGGTGCCAGAGCTTTAGGTGAAATGCCTCTCTTAGCTTCTCAGCAGCAGTCGCCAGGAGGAAAATTGAGACAGATGTAAACAGCACAGCTATGAGTAGACGTTTGTCATTTGGGGGGATCATACAAGGCGGGGGTTTCCATGCCTCCTTTTATGGTTAATATTTTCATTTCTTCTGGGGAAATTACCTCTCCTGCACTGTGCTGTCTTGGGTGACTGAAAAAGTCTCTCACCCTCCCCAGGCCAAGGAGTGCCCATGACCCCACTGGCCAATTGGACTTTCGTCCCCCAGGACTTGGAATCATGAAGGGAACATGCAAGGACAGAAGAAAGCAATGATACAAGTAATAGTAACAGTAATAACAACAGTGGGGCTTTTTTCTTTCTAGCAGTGGTACCCTATCTAGGTTATCATTGCGTCCACCACTAGCACCACCATCTGGGTTAATGGGTATTAGAGTTTCCTTAGCAAGATTCCCTACCTAGTGCAAGGGCTCTGAACCTGGGGTCCCAGGGCTGGGTTTCCTGAAACTTTGTGGCCCTCCGAAATTGTCTGTGCAACTGTGCATCTTTCAGAGAAGAGTGGTCTATAGTTTTCATCAGACTCTGAGGGGTTGATTACATCAAGTAGGTTAAGATTTGCTAACGTAGCAAGTGCAAGTATTTCAGGCGTCCTAGTGGAGAAACGCTTGTGAAAACTACCCAAATTCTTTGGTGTATTCCAGTCTCATTCTCAGGACACCACCCTCTGTTAATCAGCTTTCCCGTGTGGCTTGCCTCCAGGGAGAGAACACAGTGAGCAACTGATGGGGGGTCCCTTGGCTCCACTTGAGATCTGTGTTACTCACCACAAAGTAAAAAACAGGACATGAGGAAAGGAGGGAAAGAATTCTCCCAGGCAGTCCCAGGTGCACAGATCACAGAACATGGGGGATAATAACTATTAGTATTTGTTGAGCCTGTGTTCCAGATGCTTTCATATGTTATCTTATTTAATCATAACAAACCAGGGAGAAGGAAATTATTACCCTCATTTTTATATGAGGATACAAAGGTTTACAGAACTTTAAAAATTTCCTCGGGTTCACACAGCTGCATGGCTTCCAAAACCATGTGTTTTTATGCTGCCCAAAACCACCACAAACCACAGCCAAAGAAGGGTAATCACGTGTTGGTCATGTGGTAACTCTGGTTATGGTGCTGCTGTCTTGATCCCCCTTTCACGTTTCTAGCAGTGGACCTGGGTTCAGGACTGTGAACCCAGGCGTGGCTGTCTGGTATTCGTCCCCAGACAGAGAGATTGATTGATGGGTGAGAACATGACCCATGTCGGAACCATCAGAGTTCTTCACTGGATTGTGTAAGTGGGGACAGCCCTTTGCTTCTTGGGACTTGGAAAAAACTAATCTTCAAGAAGAGAGAATAAAGTCAGTCAGAAACCAGAAGAGATGAGACATGGGCAGCAGGACTCCAGTAGCTCTGGGCCTCCAGGTCCAGCTCTACAAGTTCTCCTTGGAATTCTATGAATGTCTCTCCTAAAAGCTTGGACAGATGAGTCAGTCAGTGGAAGCACAATAACCATAAACTCCATAGTGACCTATCACCACATTTATTCTTGGCATCAAAACTCTAAGGTAAGTGCTATTCTTTTACAAAAAGGAGAAAAATAAGGGACAAAGTGGTTAAGCACACTTGCCCAGGGTCACACAGAGGCGAGTGGCAGGGCTCCAACTTAATCTCCATGTCACACTGCTTTCCTTCAGCATCATGGAGGTACGCGCCAGTGTCTGAGTCCTACCTGTGAAGCGAGGAATGTTATGCCTCAGTTCGGGGAGGGAGCTGGAAGTAGCTGAGATACCTCCACTGTGGAAGGTTTGTCCCAGAAGAGGGACTCCTCCTTGCTCTCCTAGAGAACCAATGTACTACTCAGTATTCTGCTGGAACAAACCTCTCCAAAAATTTCAGGGGTTTACAACAACAGAGTCCTTCTTGCATCAGGTTCACAGCTCCACTCAGCTCTGATCCATGTCCTCTCACTCCAGGACCCAGGCTGAAGGAGCGGCCAGCATTTGGAATGTGATTTGATGGCAAGAGGGCAAGCCAAATTGGGCAAGACCATTGAAAGCTTCTGCCTGGACACAGCCTGAATCATGTCCACTCACATTCCACTGGCCAAAGCAGGTCACATGGCCAAGTCTGACAATACATTCCATGCACTGGAATAACTCTTGGAAGAAATATGTTCCACTCACGGGCATCACTCCTGGGAGTCATGTGGCAAAGGGTGTGGGTGTATAATACTCCCCTGGGGAGGAGGAAGATGGTTACAAACAATAACAGAATCAGTTATACCGAGAAATGAGCATGTGGTGGAACGACAGAAGACCTGACTAATCTACCTTCCATCACAGGGAGCCCTCCAGCAGGGCTGATGAGGGGAGGCTCAAAGGTCCCAGACTTCCGAATTGAGCAAAGACAGAGTCTCAGCTGCAGATAGACCATATTTCAGTGGCAGAAACAAACAGTTCCTGAAAGCTAAACTTTCGACATCTGGAGCCCAAATAGAGGCCTCACAAAATGCCAGAACACAATGGCCCAAGGCATGCCTGATGGATGCGTCATAAGAATAATCATTGTCTCAAGGCCTTGGGTTATGAGTAATTTCCCCTTCTGTTTTCTATTGTGTTATTATGCTACTTTCTTAATTATAAAAATGAGCATTTCTTTTTAAAGACACGTACCCTTGCTGAAATCAAAAACAGCATGGGCAACAGAGGCAACTGCTTTTCAACACCAAACCTTACCATGTTGAGGAAGGTTTGCCTGTCAGATGACACACAAGGGTGTGTAAATTCAATCCTGTGGGGCAAATGCTCCTGCTGTCCACAGGAGCAACTGACAGAAAGGTGATGATCAGGATAATCTTGTTCCTTGGGTTCTGTGTGTATACAAACTAGAGTTCATTTGCAAACCTAGATGTTCCAGATGCAAAGAACTGACTCATTGGAAAATACCTTGATGCTGGGAAAGACTGAAGGCAGGAGAAGGGGACAACAGAGGATGAGATGGTTGGATGGCATCACTGATTAAATGGACATGAGTTTCAGCAAGCTCTGGGAGTTGGTGATGGACAGGGAAGCCTGGCGTGCTGCAGTCCATGGAGTCGCAAAGAGTAGGACATGACTGAGCGACTGAAATGAACTGAACTGAACTGAGATGTTCCAGGAATTTTCCACTGAGATTCTATCTATGGTTGAAGAAAGAGAATGATCACCTGTTTTGTAGTAGTTGGAGATCCTGGATTTCTTTCTGGCCCAAGAAGGGAGATTAGGCAACGAGGGCATTAAAAGGTCTTGTTGTTGTTGTCGCTAAGTTGTGTCCAACTCTTTGTGATCCCAAGAACTGCAGTGCATCAGCCTCCTCTGTCCTTCACTATCTCAGGAGTTTGCTCAAACTCATATCCATTGAGTCAGTGTTGCTCTCCAACCATCTCATCCTCTGTTGCCCCCTTCTCCTCTTGCCCTCAATCTTTCCCAACATTAGGGTATTTTCTAATGAGCTGGCTCTTCACATCAGGTGGCCTAAGTATTGGAGCTTCAGAATCAGTCCTTCCAATGAGTATTCAGGGTTGGTTTCCTTTAGGATTCACTGGTTGGATCTCCTTGCAGTCCAAGGGACTCTCAACAGTCTTCTCCAGCACCATCACCAAGTATCAATTCTTTGGCACTCAGGCTTCTTTATGACCCATCTCTCACATCTGTACATGACAACTGGAAAAACCATAGCTTTGACTAGAACTGAATCTGTGAGAAGTCAGCCTTGTGGTTTTGTAAAAGTTAAATCTGAGTTTGAACCAATGTCAGCCCAATTTGGTACAATATGCATATCAACATCAGCCATGGGCTTTTGAGTTATTTTTAAACCTTGATCGTGTTGCTTGACAGCTCTTTGAGTGTGGTTAAGTGATTTCTCTGTGCTTCAATTTTCTTCTTGAAAAAATAGGATAATAGTATCTACCTCGTTGGGATGTGTTTTTAGGATTAAATACACACATTTAAAGCTACTAACACCTTACCTGACATATATAACAAATTGTGGTTTTAAACACTAATGTAATAGGGACAAAAATGATTGATAATGTGTGTGAGGGGCTTCCCTGGTGGCCCAGTGGTAAAAGACTGCCTGCCAATGCAGGAGACACAAGAGATTCGGGTTCAGTCCCTGGGTCGGGATGATTCCGTGGAGGAGGAAATGGCAACCCACTCCAGTTATCTTGCCTGGACAGAAAGGAGCCTGGAGGGCTGCAGTCCATGGGGACTCAAACAGTCAGACCTGTGCTCCTGGCTTTCCCCCTTCTACTGAAGAAAAACTTGGTTAACATTTCCTCCTTCTGCCCCTCTCCACACTCTCTTCCATTCTGGGGGCTTAGTAGGGAAATCTGGCTCATCAGTGTGAAAAGAACCAGAAAAATGCAGGTGAGAATTTCTAATGGAAAATGGCTAAACAGAACAAAACCAAAATCAAGTAAACAATAAAGAAGAAAGAGAGAGAGAGGGAGGGAAAGGGAGAGAGGTGGGGGAGGGGAGAGGAGGGGAGAATTGGGCTTGGACAGTTAAAGAGTATTTGTTAAAATTTTGAAAAGTATATACTCAGCCATTAAAAAGTATACATTTGAATCAGTTCTAATGAGGTGGATGAAACTGGAGCCTATTATACACAGTGAAGTAAGCCAGAAAGAAAAACACCAATACAGTATACTAACGCATTTAGAAAGATGGTAACGATAACCCTGTATGCGAGACAGCAAAAGAGACACAGATGTATAGAACAGTCTTTTGGACTCTGTGGGAGAGGGAGAGGGTGGGATGATTAGGGAGAATGGCACTGAAACATGTATAATATCATATAAGAAACGAATCGCCAGTCCAGGTTCGATGCAGGATACAGGATGCTTGGGGCTGGTGAACTGGGATGACCCAGAGGGATGGTATGGGGAGGGAGGTGGGAGGGGGGTTCAGGATGGGAAACACGTGTACACCCGTGGTAGATTCATGTTGATGTATGGCAAAGCCAATACAATATTGTAAAGTAAAAAAAAAAAAAAAATTTTTTTTGAAAAGTATAGAAAATAAGAAATAGAGTGAGAGATTTCGGAGTTGCTGTATAATGTGAGAGAGGTGGCAACTGAGATCCATCAAGGAAGGGATTGAATTTTATCAATTGGTACATAATTGGTGGTGGTGGTTTAGTCACTAAGTCGGATCTGACTCTTGCAACTCCATGGACTGTGGCCTGCCAGGCTCTTCTGTCCATGGGATTCTCCAGGCAAGAATACTGGAGTGGGTTGCCATTTTCTTCTCCAGGGGATCTTCCAGACCCTGGGATTGAATCCGGGTCTCCTGCATTGCAGGCAGATTCTTTACCAACTGAGCTATGAGGGCAGCCCTGGTATATAATTAATTATCTCAAAATTTGGCAGCACAAAACAAAAATCTTTTATCATCTCGCTATTTCTATGGGTCAAGAATTTGGCAGATGCTTAGCTGGGCTATTCTGACTCAAGGTCTCCAGTGAGGATGCTGTGAAGATGTGAGCCAGGGCTGAAGCCTCTGAAGGCTTTTTATTTCATTTGGCTGCTCCAGGACTCAGTTGCAGCATGCAGGATCTAGTTCTCTGACAGGGAATTGGACCTGGGTCCCCTGCCTTCAGAGCATGAAGTCTTAACCATTGGACCACCATGGAAGCTCCTCCTCTGAAGGCTTGATGGACTGGAAGGCCCTCTTTCAAGACGGCTCACTCATATCGCTGTGGGCGGGAGGTCAGTTCCTCACAAGGGCTCTCCCAAGGGCTGCCTGAGCATCTTCACAACAGGGCAGCTGGCCTCCCCAGGGTAGTCCAGGAGAGAGAGCAAGGAGGAGTCTGTAAGGCCTTTTACAACCCAACCTTGGAAATCAGGCACCATCCCTCCACCATAATCCAATCATTAGAAGTGAGTCATGGAGGCCAGCTCACACTCAAGGAGGAGAGAACTGACCTCCATCTTTTGAAAGGAGTATCAAAGAATTTATGGACATATTTTAAAGCCACCAAAAGGATTTAAGAGAGTGTCACAGTGGACTGTGATTTTAATTCCCCTGAATACTATTGGGGGACTCCTTTTTTTTCTCCCTCTGACTACACAAGTTTTGTTGTCTTGGTTGCTTTAATATGACATTTGTTTCATTTTCTTTATGCCTGAATGACATCCCTTGTCATTTTTTGTAATATAAGTCTGCTGGAGATGAACCCTCTCAGCCTCCTCCTTCTGGGACTCTAATTGCACATAGATAAGATTATTTGATATTGTCCCAAAAGTCCCTGAGGCTCAGTTCATTTTTGAAAATCTCTTCACTCTCTTTTCTCTTCAGCTTTAAAAAAATCTCTGCAATAATGATTGAATCATTATTACTCATCTGTCTTCAAGTTTCCTGACTGTGTCTTCTGCTATCTCAGATCTGCTGTTAAATACATTCAGGTATTATTCATTCCAGTTTTTACTTTCACTTGTAGAATTTCCATTTGTTCTTTTTTATAGTCTTTATTTCTTTGCCAAGATTATCAGTTTACTCTAATTTTCTGATATTTGTAATAGCTGCTTTAAAGCTTTCATTTTCCAAGTCCAATATCTGGGCTACCTTGGGTTTAGATTTTAGTGCCTGCTTTTTTTTTTTTTTCTAGACTAGAAATCACATTTTTCTATTTCCTTGTATGTCTAGTATTTCTTGACCAAAAATCAGACATTGTGACTTATACATAGCAGGGTGTATACTGTAGATTTTGTTATTATCTCTGAAACGTATGGCTTCTGCTGTTCAGTTACTGGCAAACCATCTTGAACTAGTGCAGGTTTAGTTTTACGATGTTAGTGTGGATCTGTGGAAAGCCCAGCCCCTCCAACTTGGTAGGACTCAACTTACACACTCTGCCTTCCAAACTGCAAATCTTGTCAGGACATTATTTTGGGTTTTGTTACTGCTGCTGCTGCTGCTGCTAAGTCGCTTCAGTCGTGTCTGACTCTGTGTGATCCCACAGATGGCAGCCCACCAGGCTCCCCTGTCCCTGGGATTCTCCAGGCAAGAACACTGGAGTGGGGTGCCACTTCCTTCTCCAGTGCAGGAAAGTGAAAAGTGAAAGGGAAGTCGCTCAGTTGTGTCCGACTCTTCACGACCCCATGGACTGCAGCCCACCAAGCTCCTCTGTCCATGGGATTTTTCAGGCAAGAGGACTGGAGTGGGGTGCCATTGCCTTCTCTGAAAAGTACAAATTAGATCTTACCCGAGGGCAGTGTTCTCAACTATGATTCTGCCTCAGGGGACACTTGGCGACCTCTGGAGACATTTTTGGTTCTTACCAGGTGGTGGAGCACTCCTGGCACCTACTGGGTGGAAGCCAGGGATGATGCTTATACACCCGACGCGCACTGGATTAGCCCCACACAAGAAAGAACCAAGGCCGATCATACCAGCGTTGGGAGACACTGCTCTAAGCCTTTACCCCTAAGGCATGGCCTTTCTAGCATCTCAGCTGAATGCCGGGCATTCACAAGCCTTTGATGAAATCTCTCTGTTCTGGCAGGACTAATAGTCAGTGATTCCCAGCACTCTTTATCCTCTAGCACCTATATTCTTCTCTAAACCCTGTGGCTGCCGTTCTCCGTGAGCATCAGGTGGACTTGTTTGCACATGTGTCTTTCAACCACAGATTCAAAGGGGACATCCCCCCACTCAGCTCTCCCTGGATTCAAAGGGGACATCCCCCCCACTCAGCTCTCCCTGGATTCAAAGGGGACATCCCCCCCACTCAGCTCTCCCTGGATTCAAAGGGGACATCCCCCCCCCACTCAGCTCTCCCTGGATTCAAAGGGGACATCCCCCCCCACTCAGCTCTCCCTGGATTCAAAGGGGACATCCCCCCCACTCAGCTCTCCCTGGATTCAAAGGGGACATCCCCCCCACTCAGCTCTCCCTGGATTCAAAGGGGACATCCCCCCCCACTCAGCTCTCCCTGGATTCAAAGGGGACATCCCCCCCACTCAGCTCTCCCTGGATTCAAAGGGGACATCCCCCCCACTCAGCTCTCCCTGGATTCAAAGGGGACATCCCCCAACTCAGCTCTCCCTGGATTCAAAGGGGACATCCCCCCCACTCAGCTCCCCCTGGATTCAAAGGGGACATCCCCCACACTCAGCTCTCCCTGGATGGCGCCCTCCTCTGCAACATGCTGCCCCGTGGATTCCACTTCTTCAGTTGCCCTGAACTCTGACCTCTGCTTCCTTAAGTCGCTGGGACCCCTGTGCTCTGGTCAAATTCCAGTTCTTCATGCCACAGTCAGAATATTGTCCCCAGGCAGAGTGCTAGATGATTATGGGACCCAATCCTCGAGTTTCCTGCCTCTCAGGGATCACGTGACTGCTATATTTGTTGCCCACTGTCTGACAGAGGTTCCCAAAATTTTTATATTTGCGTGTGGTGGCAGGTTTAATCCACACCAGTTACTCTGTGATGGCTAGAAACTGAAGTCCAGTCTGTTTACCTTGGCCTTTCTATTTCCACTTGAAGCCCTGTAGAAACTGAGGAATCTGAAGAACTATGGTAACACACCCACGCTGAAGGTGTTCTTCATTGGCCACTCACCGAAGACATCTATAGTTCAGATCCTCATGCAACAGACATGTCCTGAGCCCCGACTATGGGCCAGGCTCTCTTGCAGAGGACAAATCAATTTGTCCTCATAACAACCCTGAAAAGCGAAAGCCGCTCAGTGGTGTCTGACTCTTTGCGACCCCATGGACCACACAGTCCATGGAATTCTCCAGGCCAGAATACTGGAGTGGGTAGCCTTTCCCTTTTCCAGAGGATCTTCCCAACCCAGGGATCGAACCCAGGTCTCCCACATTACAGGCAGATTCTTTGCCAGCTGAGCCACAAGGGACGCCCAAGAATACTGGAGTGGGTAGCCTATCCCTTCTCCAGCGGAGGGATAGGTTATCCCTTCTCCAAACAATTCCTGGTCAATTCCTGACCCAGGAATTGAACCGGGGTCTCCTGCGTTGCAGACGGATTTTTTTTTTTACCAACTGAGCTATCAGGGAAGCCCAAACCCTGAAAGGTATGCATCATCATCCCCATTTTTTATAAAATAAAGTTGTATTGGGAAGTGCAACTTTCCTAAGATTAAGGGGGAGATGAAACAGATCCAGGGACAGGATATTACTTCCGCAAGATCATATGGAAACATGTCAGTAGTGCAAATCAGGTCTGTCTGATTCCAAGTTCAAGGTCCTTTCCTTCCTTTCCAAACATCCACAGCTGTCTTTCAGAGACTTATCATCTCTCAGAGGAGATCAAATGGTCTCAAAACGTGACTAGCTTGTCCCTTCTCACGCTCATCTGTGATCTACTAATTTTATTCACACTTTTCCTTTCTGGCTAACCTGTGTGTGGTGCTGGGTTTCTTTGTTCACATTTGTCCTGGAACGTTATCTGAGGCGGGACACCGTTTGTCTCCCAGGGAGCCAGGAGTTTACAGTGTCAAGAACATGTTGTCCAACACATATATCACGCAACTTCATTTCCTCTGTTAAAATCTTTAAAACAAAAAAAACAAAAACCCAACTCTCAAATGTTAACTAAGCAGTTACCCAACTTGGATGAGAGAAGATTTAATACTTTCTATAGAACACCAGTAACTACTGATCTATTTATTCCTATTTTTTATGAATCAGGAACCACTTTTTAGGTTGCAGATAAAAGCGTGTCATCTGTTTGCTCTGTAAAATCCCAACAAACAGGGTTGAATGTTGGCACCAAAAAAAAAGTTATGCCTATGTCCTTACTCCCCAAACCTGTGGATGTAATTTTATCTGGGAAATGTGTCTTTGCAGATGTAATTCAGTTAAAGATCGCAAGATGAGACCATCCTGAATATCCAGGGGCCCCAAACCCAGTGACAAGTGTCCTCATGGGAAACAGAAGAGGAGAGACACAGAAACCCCAGGAGGAGACTGTGAAGAGAGAGGCACAGGCAAGAACGATGCCAGCAGCCACCAGAAGCAGGGAGAGCCAAGGAACGGAGCCTCCCCCTAGAGCCTTTGGAAGGAGTGCAGCCCTGCCAGCATTTTTATTTCAGATATCTGGCCCCCCAAAGTGAGAGAGAATAAATTCTGTTGTTTTAAGACACCAAGTTTGTAGCAATTTGTTACAGCAGACACAGGGAACTAATACTCCTGTTCTCAAAAAAAAAAAAAAAAAAGAAAATCACGATCACACCGGACTCTTCGAAGATCTTTTTCCATTAATATTTGGTTTCCTTCTTGTCGTGGGTTTCCTCAGTGGCTAACCTCGCTACTACTACAAATGTTTATAGTACAAATAGGAGAAAAGCTTAAAACCGAGTAAATTAAGAAACACTTAACTTTCCTGATTAGGGAACGATTGCCGTGTGCTTCCATAGCAACCTGTGTGGCACAGAGAGAATGCTTTCAGTGCAGCTCAAACCTCAAGAACATTTACTGGCTCCCGTTCTGGAAAAGCAGAGGTGGGACGGGCTTCAGAGCCAGTGTGATAGTCAAAGGATTTAATCATCTCTGCACTCTGCCATTTACAGAGGTGGTTGCTTTTTAAGGCTGTTCCCCTCACTGTTGGAGGAGGGCCGCCCTGGCAAGTAGGACTATGTGCTTCCTCTTTGGGGTCCAGGAAGAGAGTCAGAGAATGACAGAGAGGCTTCCTGTAGCCCTCTCCTTAGAGAGCGTGCTCCCCAGAAGACTTCAGGAAACCTTGCCGAGTTTAACTGAACACAGCTGGACCACATGCCCTTTTCTAAACCAACTGGTAGTTAAGAGTGATGAGTCCTTAAACTGATGAGTCCATGCCCCACAAACCTGAGGGTGGGTCAGCTTCCCGGAGGCCCCCATAGGATGTATAAAGGGCGAGTAGATCCCTAAATAAAGCGGAGGTTTTGTCAGGAAGGACAGAAGGGAACAGAAGATGGCTGGGCACTGAAGATAAATAACAACAGAATACCAAAGTGGGCACCATCCCATCCGCCTTAAAATAGAAAATACAGCCACGGGTGAAGATCCCTGCAGTCTCATGCACAATTACATTCCCCTTTCCCTCTTTACAGTTACCTGCTAATATAAATTTAGGGCTTATAATTCCCATTTATTTCATTCTATTTTTACTATCTACGCTTGCATGTCTAACCAATATGTTGCATTCTTTTGCGTGTTTTCAAACTTAATACAGGGAATTCCCTCACAGTCCAGTGGTTAGGACTCTGCACTTTCTGTGCCGGGGGCAGGGGTTCCATCCCTGGTCGGGGAACTAAGATCCCGGTGTGGCCAATAATAAAATAAACGTAATACAAACGGGACCATACTGTACATACTATTCTGTAACGTGCTTTTATTGTTCATGATCAGATTAGTGAGATGCATCCACAGGCATATGTGAAGTTTCAGTTCACACATTTTCACAGATGTACCCCAACATATGATGAACGTATTCCTTCATCCTCCTGTTCACCACTTCTTATGCTTTTTTTTTTCCTTCCACTACTGCAGAGAAAGCTGCTGAAAGGTGCCATCGGTACCTGACTGGGTGTCTTCCTAGGGTTTCTTTGGGATGCATAAGCAGGAGTGGCGTCACTGAGTCATAAGGTACGTGCATCTTCAGCTTTCGCTGTTCTCAGCAGAGGTCTCACCAAGCTGTATCTCCACCAGCTGTGCACAACGATTCGGTCCCTCCACACTCTTGCCAACCACATGTCGGGTCCAACTTTGAAATGAGTTGGTCCTATAAATCTTTTTTCAGTGGCCTGTCGCTCCTGCTGGTCTCCAAACTCCGTGTAGGCCAAGGAGTCATTCACTCCCAGCCTCCAGACAACGCATGGCACTTGGTAGGTTTCATGAGGGAGAGCTGGGCCAGATGCTGAGTTTTTTGAGGGCAGGGTCCCAGCCTTCTTCTTCTTCGCAGTGTAAATCCTTTGCTATGCTGTTCACAGAAAGGGGGGAGGCTGGGAGGGTACAGTCTGGTGGCCAGGATAGTCTTGCTGTGGGCTGCATCAATCCACACTCCAGGGATCTGGAGGATGGGGAGAGGATGTCTTTACATGGGCCCCCAGGCTGCTCATCAGCCTTATGGAGGAGTCCTCCTACCCGCCCCCCGTCCACGGTGCTCCAGGTCACCTAGCCCCTCACTGTGTCTCTTCAGGCTCCCCCTCTGCTTCTGGCTTAGGCTCAGTCACTCAGCCCCATCAGGTGTCCCCTTTGATGGAGACAGGGAACAGGGTAGTTGGTGGGAGACCGTGGAGAGGAGACGAAGGAAAAGGAAGAAAGCGGCTTCCTGGTCCCCGCCTCAGCAGCAGCTTCTAAGGCGGCAACTTCTCAGATAAAGGGATTTGGTTTTCCCTCTGCTTTTTAAATTCCACCTTCTACTGTCCTAACTTACAATGGGCCAAACTCCTAGAAAAAAAGACAAGTGTGCACCACACCCAAGACACGTACATCTAAACTTTCTCTGCTTTGTTCCAAATCCATCTTCCTTGCAGTGGTTCTCAACCAGGGGCAGCAGCGCCCTCTGGAGGCAAATGGAAACGTGCCGTGGAATTTTTAGCTGTCTCCCTGCTAGGAATTTAGTGGGTCAGGGCCAGGGATGCTGAAGGCTCTTTGTGAGCAGCACAGACCCGCAGAGAGGAACTATCTGGCCTAAAATGCCCCGTAGCACTCTCGTTGAAAACTCTGTGGGCTCTGGGAGGCTGAGGATGAGCGTGTCCCCAACACTCAGCCTGGGGCCTGGCCTAGCAGGAGCCCCATAAAGGCCTGTTTAGAAGGCACGTTGTGAACCCAGCATTCTATGCCACCGGTCCACAGAGCTCACGTGCCTGCCACGAGCACACTTGGGAAACCAGGGTGTTAACTCATCAGTCAGAGCCAGACAGGAATCTGAAGGAAAAATGCCCTCCCTGTCAGGAAGCCGGAAGTCAGTGAGATTTTCTTTAGAGGTGGGGAAAAGACTGTGTCCCCTGTCCTTGGGAAGCTATTGATACTAGCCCTTCCATAGGCCAACATGAGGACTAAATGAGATAATCCAAGTAAAGCACGCTGCCTGATACTTAAGAAATACCTCATCATTACTGGTGAATGGGACGTAATAAAGCCACTGGCCACCTGAGGGAGCAGAACAGATGCTTGTCCACTGATTTAATCCAAGGACTTAAACCGAAAGAACTCTGTGTTCTTGAGAGACAAATGAAGTGATTTTATTCTGCCTCTAAGTCATCTTGTTCCTTTTTGAATAACACAATGTTGTGACTCATGCTAAATGATAATTGTGTTTCTCTCTCTCTGTGATAATAAATATTTCACTTTTAGGCCTCTTATGCAAAAGAAAGAAAGAAAATGAAGGTCTTTCAGTCAACTTATTCTCCCTTCAAACTTTACAAATTCATTTTTCTTCCTCTGTTCTCCATCTTTTCCCCACCCCAGGCCATTGTTGGCATCTTGCTATTTCAAGGAGTATATCTGTGGTTTATTTCAATAACTTTGAACATTGATAATACTAAAAAACACTTGGCATCTGTTCTTTGTTGAAATGTGAAAGCTTCAGAGCAATATTTACAAAACCTACTTCCCTAACCACTGCTCTCGGATTTGATTAAGTAACAGTAAAACGTGATGTTCCAAATCAGTTACAAGCTGTTCCTGGGCTGTGTTAGGGCCAATCCTTTCTATTTTCAAATTTATGAGTATGCAACTAGAGAAACATCACTTACCCAGCTGATCCAACAAACGTTCTCTTCTCTCACCCCATACAATACAGTTTGGGTCTTCTTGACTCGAATTCCTGTCAAAGACCCCTGGCACCCGTTTTGGAGGCTGCTGGTGATGTGGGCATTATTTCAATATTGGTAGTATGAGGACTGGGGTATATGCATGAGTCAATCAATCTTTTATACAGTTGTTCTGGCATAAACAAATCAAGGTGGGAGCAGGGAAGTGAAGTGAAGTCGCTCAGTCGTGTCCAACTCTTTGCGACCCCATGGACTACATGTAGCCTACCAGGCTCCTCTGTCCATGGGATTTTCCAGGCAATAGTACTGGAGTGGATTGACATTTCCTTCTCCAGGGGATCTTCCCGACCCAGGGATTGAACCTGGGTCTCCTGCATTGTAGACAGACGCTTAACCGTCTGAGCCACCAGGGGAGCAGGGAAGTGTGTTTCATACCGAACTCAAGTCCCTATTCTGAAAGCTGGGACAATTTTCCCCTGGAGAGCATGTGGGCAGGCGGTAACGCTCATGCATCCAGTTACAGGGCTGCATTATTCTGATTGGAAGCTAACCCAAATTATTAAATAGTACTGTGTGTTACGCTGAAGAGCAGCCCCCCAAGACATTGGGTCCTAATACTCGAATGTTACCTTATATGGAAAAAGTCTCTGAGAATATTCAGGATCTTGAGATAGGGGGATTACCCTGCATTGTCTGGAGGGCCCCACGTGTGATCACAAGTGTCCTGATAGGGAGGCAGTGAGATCCACACACAGAAGACACGGCATGTGGCCAGGGAGGGAGAGCTTGGCGCAATGCAGCCACCAGCCAAGGAGTGTCGGCAGCTACCAGGAGCTGGTTTCCCCTCGAGCCCTCCCCTCGAGCCTCGAGACTGTGTGGGAACACAGTCCTTGCAGACACCATGGTTTCAACACAATGAACCCAACTTTGGAATTCTGGCCTCCCAAAACTAAGAAAATAAACTTCTGCTGTTTTAAACTCCTATGCCCATAGCATTTAGTTACAGAGGTGATGGCACAGTAATAATATACCATGCAAATAAAAAGCCAATCACAAGAGAGTCCAGAATTTAGCAATGAAAGAAAGAATTTAACCCAATCCTTCTGTTCTTGTTTTATAGATGAGGAAGCTCAACAGAGAGGCCAAGTACCATAACAAATCCACACACAGTGGGAGGCAGAGCTAAAATCAGGTCTTCTGAGTGATACAGCTCTTTAGGGAAATCAAACCTTTGGTGTGCATGGGTACCCTTCTAACTTTCTCAGAATGCTTCCAGCGCTGTATAATACTGTCCAATATGGTAGCCACTGGCCACATGTGGCTGTTCAAATTAATTAAATTTAAAATTCAGGCCCTCGATCACACAAACCACATTTCAAGAGTCCTATGCTCACAGGGGGTAAGGGGCTACTGAGTTGCATGGCATGCATGCTGCATACTCAGTCATGCCTGACTCTCTGCAACCTCATGGACTGTAGCCTGCCAGACTCCTCTGTCCATGGGCATTCTCCAGGCAAGGACACTGGAGTGGGCTGCCATGCCCTCCTCCAGGGGATCTTCTTGACTCAGAGATCAAACCCATGTCTCCTGCATTGCCAGGTGAATTCTTTACCACTGAGACAGCAGGGAAGCCCAGATACATAAATATTTCCATTATCATAGGAAGTTTTACTGGACAGTGCTGGGCCAGGCACATGGAAGACCCAGTGGGCTGCTCACTGAACTTACAACCTCCAGGTCTGTTGGTTGACGCTCTGTTCCCAGCACTTTGCACACTGGCCAGCATGCCCTGGGGATCCCATAATGATCTGTATGCAGGTGCAGAGTGACCCTAGGGACTGTGACTCCTCATTCCCTGTCCTTCTCGGTAGGCTTTCCTGGTTGCTCCGAGGGACACTGCAACTTGGACCAAGGACCACGTCCTGGGCAGCTCCCTTGTCTGGGCCCAGGAGCAGCACAAGGAGGCTGAGAACAAGACAGTGGGGCTAGGCTCTGCTTCTGACCCTCCCTAGGCCCAGCTCACGCTCCAGCAGCCTACAGAGTGTTCAGGCGTTGCTCCCTGCTTGTTCTGATGCCTGCTGGGATGCCAAGAGGAGCTGGACACTCTCTCGAAAATATCAGTGAGCGTGCGCATGGCACTGTGTGGTTCAAAAGCAATGCCACTGTCTCCTTTGATCCACCCAACAACGGGTGACGTAGAAAACTCCATTTCATAACTGAGAAAATTGGGGTTCAAAGGACAGAAGAGATGACTTGCCAAAGATACGCAAGAAAGCCAAGATTCCAGTGAAACCTTGACTCTAAAACTTTCCTTTCACACCATCTTCCTTCTTCTCTGAACTCACAGACACACGTTTGAGGCCCTGAGGACACAGGCTGGCCTTGCTCATCTGTGTAGCCCAGGCAGTATCTAGAAGTGCCCTCCTCAATCAAGAAAACAGTCTTTAAGCTTAGTTTTCACATCTCACTCTCTTCCCCTGGGGGAATTTGAGAAGACAAACCAAGTCCAAACGAAATGAGACAAACAAATATGTGGAACTGCACTTCTGAGTTGTCAGCTCCAGAAATAGAGGAATTTTGTACAAATGCACTTCAGAGGAATGAATGCCTTACAGTGACACAAGAAGTTATGTATTGCAACTGAGATGGAGTTATAAAGACAGACAGGAGGCATTTGTCTCCAAAGGGCCGTGTTCCTGAGTTTCTAGATTTCTAACACATAGAAACAAGCTAGGATTCTGTGGACACTCACAGCATTCCAAGAACATGATCATTTAAACTCTCCACACGTGAGATACAGTCATTTAATCCTCACTACAACTCTATGAGGTAGGTACTATAATTATTCCCGTTTGACAGTTGAAGAAATCAAGGTTCTGAGAATTTAAGTAAAATTTCCCTCTATCACCACAGTTCATAGGTGGCAGAGCTGGGTTTTGAATATAGATAGGTGTGTCTGATTCCAAACTCCTGATCATGGCAGTATTCTGATAACTCAACAAAATCTGAAATACATATTTTGGAATTATGGGAATTTGTCATGGAAAATAAAGCGCTGGGGAGGAAAAAAAGCCTTCGGAATAGTTACAAGTACGTTTCCGTGTGGACACACATATAACATTATGTGAACACATTTCTATTCCACTCCTAGCATTTCCAAGGTCAACATTTGTCTTTCTTGAAAGGCTGTCCTTGGTTTTCAGCAGAAAAACCCAGAACCTTTCAGTCAAAAAATTCAAGATAAATCTTAAGCATTTAGCAAGAACCAAAGATACTGAGTCCTTTTCTCAGAAAAGCACATATTTATGACAAATCATACTTCTTGCTGAAATTGCTTCTTGACTCTAAAAATCTAGGACTCTTAAAAACATGTTTTATCATGGAAATTTTCAAGCATTCATAGAAGAAGAGAGAAAAGTATAACACAATCTTACGACTCTACCATTCAGTTTCAATAGTACAGACTCATGATCAATCTCATTTTTACCTAATACCCTCAAACTCACTTTGTTAGCTGGTATTTTAAAGTAAATCCCACACCCATCTCTTCCACTATGAACACTTCCAAAACCCATGTATGACTGAAAAGGACACTTTTTAAAATATAATCACAATGTCATTATCACACTTAACAAAATTACAGTAATCTCTCAACATCGTCTGAAATCCAGTCATACTCAAAAGTTCTCCAACTATCCCCACAAATGGCTTTTTTTTTCAGTTGGCTTGTTCCCATCAGAATCCAAGCATGATTCATACTTTACATTTGGTTCTTATGTTTCTTAAGTCCTTTAATCTTACACCACTCACAAATACACATTCAAAATGATTTAAAACCTTAAACATAAGACCTGAAACTGTAAAGTTCCTAGCCAAACGGGTTGAGGGCAGGGAGAAAGAAAAGCTCCTTGAAACTGTGGCAACAATTTTTTGCATGCAGTATCGAAAGCATAAACAAAAGCAAAAATAAACGAGTGGGACTACACTGAACTAAAAATCTCTGCCCAGCAAAAGAAACAATCAATAAAATGAAAAAACAATCAGAATGAGAAAAAAACATTTGCAAACCATATATTTGATAAGAGGTTAATATCCAAAATGTAAATACATAAGAAACTCCTATAACTCAAAAGCTAAAAACAAGCAACTTAAAAATGGGCAAAAGAACTGAATAGACATTTTTCCAAAGACATATGGATGGACAAGTATACAAAAAGATGCTCAACAATGAAGAAACACAAACCAAAAAAGCCACAGGGTATCACCTCACATTTGTCTGAACGGTGTCAAAAAGACAGGAGACAGTACATGTTGGTGAGCATGTGGAGCAAAAGGAGCTCTTCTGCACTGTTGGGGTATGAGCAAATATGAATCCTCCATGTGCAGAGCAAACACACCAGTGAAAAATAAAAGCTCTCTATACAGCCCTCTCTAAAGCCCTCTATACAGAATGCTCCCCTTTCTCAATTTTCTACCCTGCAGAGCTGAGTAGAAAGCAAGTACCCTGAGAATTTCATAATGGCCTTGCTCCAGCATTAACATTTTGCTGTCATTCAATATGACAGTCTGTCACATTAACACTTCCTCAATATATCACCAATAGGAATGTTCTCAAAAACCTCAATACAAACGTCATTTCAGGAAAGCGTTTAAAAATTAACTGGAGAAAAAGATAAAGCCAGAGTCAAGAGTGGTCAACAAGAGTGGAAGAAGGTTTTTGACCTCAAAAAAATAGCCATTTTATGGAATGTAATTAGATCAGAAATAGTCTTAAGTCAAATTTGTATGTGCACACAAATCACCTGGAGATTTTTATTAAAACACGGATTCTCAGGAATTCCCTTGTGGTCCAGTGGTTAGGACTCTGAGCTTCCAATGCAGAGGGCATGGGTTCAATCCCCAGTCAGGGAACTAAGATCATGCTGCATGGTGTGGCAAAAAGAAAGCAAAAATAAAAATACAGATTCTAACTTGGTAGATCTGGAATGGAGCCTAAGACTCCGTATTTCTAACAAACCTCCCAGGTGATGCTGAAACTGATCATTATGGACCAGTTAAGCAGCAAGAGTCCAAACATCAATGAAGGAAGGCACCTGGAAAAGAAGGCTCTCCTACAATCCCTCTCTTCGCCATGCCCTTCTCAGTCCTCCCTTCCTTCCAACTCCTTTCACTCTCCACTCACCCTCTAGGAAAAGTTAAAATTTTATGCGTGGGATATCAGTTCTGATAACATGGCTGATTAGATCATCTGAAAACCTTCCCACATAAAAGCTATTCTAAAATACCAGAAAACAGGGAATTCCGTAGTGGTCCAGTGGTTGGGACTCTGTGCTTCGACTATAGGGGGTCCTAGTTTGATCTCTGGTCAGGGAACTAAGGTCTCACAAGCTGATCAGCATGAACAACAACAAAAAAACAGAACATATTTCAGATGAGGTTTTTAAGTATAGTTGAGCTCACAATAAAATAAAGTCTTGGGGGTTGAAAGCATTGTTAAACTGGAAAGATAAGAGCATCAGGAGATGCTGTGCATCCAGGACCAGTTCCAGTAACCTAGAAATAGGTTTTCATTCATACATAAAAAAAGATGGAAGACACTGGGTCTGTATGAGGAGTGGTGTAAGAAGTAAGAATGCCACATTGTACCAGGACCACCAAAAGGGCACTCACCTCTAAGAAAAAGGAAACTAGAATACATTCACTCAGCAGCATAGGGAGATAGGGGTAAACCCTGACATATCTTGGGTTCTGAGCAGAAAAAATGTCACCTAGAATTCATAACACTGAGTCTAAACCTGAGCAATTTTCACTACTCAAGTGACCCAGAATTCCCGACCAGAAAAATTAGCCTCTGAGTCAGTAATACCTCTGGGGCATGTAGTAGAAGCAAATACAGTAGAATATAACCTCGTTACACTGTACAAAGTTTAATTAAATAAACCCTGCTAAAGATATGCTAACAATAATGAAATTAAAAACACACAAAGGAACAATCAACAATGAGGAAGAGATAGCAAACAGACAAAAACTTCAAATAATTGACTACTGGATAAAAACTATTAAAATAAAACTATTTAAAATAATTGAAAATATAAGAACTATATTTATGAAAACAGAGTGAGTAAACCTGAAAATATACCAAATAAAACTCCTAGAAAGGGAAAATCAGCCGTTGAAATAAAAAACTTGATGGATTGTTTGAACAGTGGAGAAGACAAAGCAGAAGAGATCATTCGTAAACTGGAAAATAGATTTAAGAAAATTATCAAGAAGGCAGGACAGAGAGGTAAGGTGATAAAAATTTTGAAACAGTAAGTCAGAAGATAGTAAGAAAAGGTCTTCAAAATGATGAGAGAAAATGATAACCTAGAATTCTATACCCAGCCAAAATACCATACAAGGTGAGTACAAAATTAATACATTCTCAGACAAACTCTGAAAGAGTTTACAACTAGGAGACACTGACTAAAAGAACCTCAAAGGTTTGTTTTTCAGAAGGAAAGTAATTAAAGTTAGAAGCAGTGGGATACAAGATGGAATGACAAGCAACCTATGGCAAACCTAAACACATACTAAAGTTAAAAACCAAAACAATCACTACTTTAAGGGATAAAAAAGTTAGAGACGTCTCTGGATAGAAAATGGGAGAAGGAAATGGCAACCTACTCCAATATTCTTGCCTGGAAAATCCTGTGGACAGTGGAGCCTGAAGGGCTGCTGTCCATAGGGTCGTGCAGAGTCGGATACAACTGAAGCGACTTAGCACGCACGAATGCATTGGAGAAGGAAATGGCAACCCACTCCAGAGTTTTTGCCTGGAGAATCCCAGGGACAGAGGAGCCTGGTGGGCTGCCATCTGTGGGGTCGCAGAGAGTCAGACACGACTGAAATGACTTAGCAGCAGCAACACGATACTGCAAAGCAATTATCCTTTAGTTAAAACAAATTTTTTTTTTAAAGGGTCCATGGATAGTATGAAAACGGGTGGAGCAGTTTAGCCTCTGTGGACTTTCAAAACCCATCCTCCAGCGTTTGTTTCCAGGATAAGATCCCACCCTGGGGAGGAAATGCAGGAAGCAGAATAAAAGCTGAGCACGACAGAGCAACAGAGACATGGAAAAGTGAGGGCTCAGATAAAAATGGAAGAAGAAAGCAAAGGACTCTCAGAAAGCATAGTATTTGTTTAATATTATGCAAACGCAATAAAGACGTCATACTAAGTCAGAAAAATCATTCGAATCGAGACTCCTTCTTTAACAGTACAGACAAACTGTAATCATCATGCCAAAACCCGGGGAGTACCGTTTCCATGAGACCTTCTTGAGGAATCTGCGAGAACATGCTTCAGACAACAAAAATAACTAGAAATATATTAACATATAAGACTACCAGTGAGCATAAAACACATAACTTATATAATAAAGTACATTAAAAAGGACAGAGTGTAGTATGTGATCGCAGAAAAGTATTTACTACAAGGAAAGGTATTAAGTAACACTACTTAGCTATGGGAGGAGATGAAGAAAACGCCCTCCTCTCTCCCTTGCTCACTGTGTGCCAGCTCCAGAGCACTTTTTCCTTCACAACTCCCTTCCTAGAAGGAGCCGGAAAACTAGAAAGGGTTCATATGGCCAAGGCCTTACGTGTGCATATTACTGTACAGAAATTAGGAACAGCTGGAATATTCAGGGCAGGACATGAAAAGCACTTCCCCAGCAGTAGAAAGAAGGTTGGTTGTTTAGAGGGAAGTCAGACCAGAGAAGGAGGAGTTCTGAGCAGTACTGTGACCCTCGATTTAGCCTCCATACTCCTGAGGGATATGACAGTCCTGTGAGTAAAGGTGGTGCCTTATAGCAGTCAGAAAGAGACGCGAAGGTAGGAAGCTGAGATCTAGGTGGGATGGAACTTTAAAGGGAAAACGACACAAAACAGCAAAAACACCCTGGCTAAATTTCCCCTCACAGCCATAGCATTTTTTTAAATTACAAAACAAAGTTTTCTCCCACTGATTACTTAGTGCTATGTCGGCTTGAGGTAAACAGCACCATATACTAGTCTGACAACCTCGTTTTAAAAATAAGAATTGAAATTCAGGCTGAGCACTGCTTGAGAAGTCACACAGCCAGGAAGATCCCCAAAGTCCTTGAGATGGCTATCATGGTTTGATTATGGAGACGAGGGTTGAGGGCAGGAGGCATCTGAGCTCCTGGACTCTGTTCCTGGGACACAAACCCAACCCTCAGGGCAGAGGTGAGTCTCATTTCCCTCCTAATTCACCTGCCAAGTGGTTATTCATTCCCCTACAAAACGACATGCCCCGGACACTCTCTGGATTCCAGGAGTCTTGGACTGAAGTTACCCTGCCACAGAAGTCACAACACTCTTGCTTCAGTGTACACCTCAGTTACGGGTACTTTCAACTCACCAAACGCTGAAGGTGGGAAAGGTGACAATCAGGGGGCAATCAAGGGTGATTCCTTCTGCGGAGCAGTGGATGTTGTGGGGGTGGGTGTCAGCTCAGGAGGGACCCCAGTGCGCACCTCTCTTCCCTACGCCACCTTCAGCTAGGTCAGCTGGGTACCTTAAAATCTGCCATGGCAGGACTTTCCACCATGGAAAATGGCAAAAGCTACAAATGAGTGGTTTCATTTGTTTGTTTTTTCCTGAGAGTCAGTTATTAAACGTTTGCCAGCTTATCACTGGTCACTGGCAACCATGTTAGTGTGTCTGAGCTTCTGGTGCTCAGAAAGAACCTCTTAATTCTTTGTAGAAGAAACATCACTGCATCCTGCACAAATAGGTATTTATTGCTCTGTGAAAGGAATACTTATCATTTCCTATAGTGCTTCAAGTTTTCAAAGTTTTTAATTTGTCTTCTGGAAAAAAACGTTATCACTGTCAGCCTGAGCCCTGAACCTCATTCATTTTCACAGCCTCAAAGAACTTTACTCCACAAATGAATCCTTCTTTTCTGGCTTTCTTTCAACATATATCCATGCCCAAGTGCCACACTCCACCTTCTTTTGATTTTTTTGAAGACCATCTTTCAATACAACACTGCCCTTCTCTTCAGAGCCAAGACTTTTCAAAGGTGCTTGAATCCTCAGCTCCACCTAGGCTTCCACCCCTTCTCCCTACCCCACACTACACTGTTACAAGGTCACACAAGCCAGAGGAACCAAATCAACTGGCACCTCAGCCCTACTTTGACTCAATGAAACTCCCTCCTCCATAACTCCCTTGACAATCTGAGGCACATTTTCCTATGGTTTATCTTGTACCTCTATGCCTACTCCTTCTCCGCACAGAGCTTCTTCTCCTGACCTGAAATATCTATGTAAATGTATAGAGGAAACTCACCCAACTGACAGCTACAGAGATGTCTGGGGCATTAAGTAATATTGGGGTATAAAGGAGGATGCCTAACTTTTACTCTGTAAAACTTACAAATTGCTTGAATGCTCTATAGAAAGCTGCTACTTACACAAGTTTTAAAAAATTAAGTGACCCCCAAGGTTTCATTCTGCTCTATAAACATTCACAGTTCACTATGGACACTGGCCCACAGGGCATTAGCTGCCACCTGCATGCTGCCATCTCCCAGTTCTGCTCTAGTCTGTGATCCTAATAAGCTCTAGGTTCTAACACTCAGAAGTCTAAAAGCATCCATCTCCACCTGGATCTTACACATACATACTGCAAACTCAGCACTGCACACCACACCTCTGTTGAACTTCCTCCCACGCAGGGCAGGGACCATCAGCATGAAACATAAATCAAATGCCTGAGGCTTCCCTGGACTCTTCTTAAACCATCCACCTAGTCAGAAATGCTGGTTCTAGGTCCAAATTTCCCTCAAAGCCCTGATCCCCAAACCCTTCTTTAACTCAGGCCCTAATTTCTCATTTATGTTGGGGCAAAACCCGAATTGGTCTTCCTGAGTATAATCTCCCATCTCTTTCAATTTATGCCCCGAACCATAACCAGAAAAATATTACTGAAGTACAGAAACACATCATCCTTCCAACTAAGGGCCCCCATAAATCCCCAATCATCATTTCTAAAGCCCCAAGTGGTTTTCAGAGCACTGAAGATAAAATTGGAACAGAATTCAAAGCGGTTTGTGGTCTTCCTTTACTAAATAGTTCTCGTTTTCTGTTCAGGTTAAACAACTTTAAGTTCCTGAGAATGTATTTCATTATCACTGTTTGCCAAAGGTCATCTTTGCTAAGTAGCTTTCTTGGAATGGCTTCTTCCTGAAGGCCGGGCATGGATGCCCTGTGTTTCCATGACACCTGACTAATCATAGTACTTACTATACTACTATAATAGTTAACTTGTCAGCTTACTACAACCTTCTGGAGACACAATGTCTCACCTCTGTACCTGTACTTGGTCTCAGGGAGGCTAGGAGGGGAAGGGGTAACTAAATAAATATTCATAAACCTGAGTCTTAAAAGGGACTTCAGAATTAATTCTGCTTCTTCCTCCATATCTTCAATGAATCTCTGTTACCCCGTTTAACTCCCATGCTAAATGAATGTCCAGCCTTTTCAATGCCTCTTGTGATGGGGAAATCACTAGTAAACACTGATGCTCAACAAGGCCTCCTACCATACATGTACACAGAGTTCACTACAAGGAACTCAAGGCTCACAGTCTGCTGAAACCTTATCCAACAGGAAGTTCAAGCCCCTGCTGTGGCCATGATTGGAAGCTGGCTTCCAGATTCACAGGTCTCAGAAACACTGCATGGCCAAAGGAACATTGCCAGGATGGCTGCTAGAAATGAATCCGGAAAGAAGAACCCTGCACCCAGCAAAAAGGAAGCACACAGGCCCAGGAGATAACTGGCACCCAGGGTGGTCAACCAAATGGAGAAGGTAAGTCTGCTCAGACTTAAATCCTAGCCAGAAGCAATTTTATCAGTGTTAAACATTTAACCTTTTGGAAAAGAGCTCTTTAAAAACAATCAAGTTGGAACATTTTCATAGAGTTAACACAGCTGGGATTTCCCTAAACTCTTGCTATGCTTTCAATGTTTAGGCTCCAGAACTGCCACACTGCAAAAAGAGAAGTCTAGTGGCACCATTCAGCCCTAATTCCAAGACAGTCTAAAAGAACAGAGGAAATATGATTAGAATCAATAGTTTTATTGAAGCTTAAGGTACTCAAATGTTAACAGGTCATAGGCAAGGGGAAGAAACAGAAGTCTCAGATGCGTTGGTAGAGGAGGGAGGGTACAAACAGCTCTGCCCGACAAACATTCCAGATCCAGGGCTTCCATACTTCTCCAAGGCTTGATTTCTCATGGATAACTTTCCATTCAAAGGATTTTAGAGACCAAATGCAATAGGATTCCTTCAGTTACCAACCAAGAGTCTTTGGGTCTTCTCTCAGGCAAGGCATCCAGTGAAAATAAGATCTAGTTTTCAGATTCCTCTGGAGGATTAAAAAGTCTCTTTCGCATTGCATTGCCAAGCTCCCTGCTCTTGTTCCTCTTTTCCATGTACTAGAAAATAAAAGGAAGGGGAGAGAAAAGAGACAGCAGATTATATCGCTATTTACATACTAAGCTTATAATATATACACCAATAAAGATATATTTTAAAGGTGCAAGAGGGGTTCTTAGGTAGAGTGGGAAAAAAGTAAAAGCAGATTCAAGTTGAAAAAACTGAGTACATGTAAACAGCTGGACATCAAAATCTTTCAGCTGTCAGATATAGAAAGAAGCCAAAGAAACAAGATTAGTGGCAAAGCACTGACCAGGAACTCCAGCTTCCATTCCCTGAGCCCTGATGTTCATATCTTTGAGGTACTTACTTGATTTTCTGGGCCAGTAACCTCAAATATAAAGAGTTGGGCTTGATAATCTTTAAGAAGTTTTCTAAGTCTAAAGTTTTGACTCAAGAGTTCTAACATATCTTCTGGAATAGTAGCAATTTTCAAACGTATCTTTTTCTTCATCAAAGGGCCACTTCAAATAACAGATGAAGCACCAGGTCTCTTTAACAAAAACATTCCTTTTATCTGTCCTACATTATTTTTCCTCATAGCCTGCTAGGGGGAGAAGGGTATTTTATTGCTTTAAAAGGTTAAAGAAGAAAATTCTAGAACATTGAGGGATACCTGTTCTGAGAAAAATATTTGATATCTCTCTTCATATCATATGAAGCCTCTAAAATCAGCTTGGAAAGAGGATTCTAAAGGTAAGTCTTCAGAAGACAGTACTTTGTAGCCAATAAAATAAGTCAGAGAACAAATTGAAACAGAGCTTATATTAAAATATATGTTATGAAATCTCCAAAAGGAGTCAAGATGGCCCCTGAATTAAAAAAAAAAAAGATACAAAGGGTGACTATTATGTTATTCACAAAATGCCACTAAACAATGCAGAAACCAAACCAAACAAGTAAAAGGAACAAAAGAGGACACTGCAAAAGTAGTATTAGTGATTATTTCAATAAAAAGGACAAAAGCAGCAACACAGCAGCAAAGACGGGGTCAGAGAGAACTGGCCAGACCTTTTTTCCAGTTAAAAGCTTCAAAGAATGAAGTACTTAAATGACACATGAAGGAAATGGTAGGAGGAGAGCATCAGGAGCAGTAAATGGGAAACTGGGAAGCATTAAAAGCAGAGAGGAAATAAATGAGCACAGGTTTGGAGAACTGAAGGATGAAAGAACAGATAGAAAACAATCTATAAATCAGAAAATGAAGCAACATAAAAACCACAGAGAGGACTAGAAAGTAGTCAAGGAGAAAATCTGAAATTTATACAAAAACAAACTGGAACAAAATAAGAATCTAAAATTTAAAGGATTAAATCTACCAACATTCTTCTACCAAATAGTTCCTGACAATTCAGGACCACCTGGGGAGGAAATTTTCATATGAAGATTTAATTACCAAACCAATGACAAAAATCACTAAACTGTGAGGATAAAAAAACCTAAACTTAGGAAAAAGGCTATCTTACACAACTGAAAGCACGTAAGAAATAAATACCTATACCAAATAAAACAGTATGGGCTTACTTTTCCATAATCTTACTTAAAAAGGAAGACAGCCCTAGGTTTAGTTTCCATACAAAATACCCTTTACATATAAAGAAAAAGTGTTTCAAAAATCAGTTTAAAACATATACCCATTTGTGCACATGAAGAAAATTATCAGAACTCCAGGAAGTTCTTCAAACAGTAAAGATGCTGTAAAGGGATTCCAGGAAGGAAGGAGAAAAAAAGCCCCAAAGTAGAAACCAGGAAAAAATGATTAAAGATAGATGCTGAATGTCTTCAAATATCTAATATCTTTCAATATGAGGCTCATGGGGGGAGAAAGTTCAAAAGTACAGAAAATAAAATTGGAAGGCAGATTTTTAGTTGTTACATATTTTTAAAGGTTCTGGACATAAAATTTCTGATGAATAAAACAGAAATGGAATTAAATTTCTTTTCAAAGATTTAAAATGCACTCTGTTCAGTCTGCGGTACCTACAAAAAGACAATAAACTTTGGCTATTTGCCCAAGTCCAAGTCATAGCTTAAAGCTGTGTTCAGGAAATGAGTCTTTCCAAACAAGTCAAACTAGATCCCTATGGGCTGTATATACTATAATTATAAAGAAATTCCAAGTTTTAAGGCTGGAAAGAGCCTAAATCTAGCCTCCTCATGTTATACAAGGAAATTGAGGCCCAGAGAGTTTTAGTTACCTGCTAGAGCTAAAAGCTGATCAACAATTCTTTCTGCTGTACAGATTCAACTTCTCAAACCTTAAAATTCATCCAGAGGAGTTACAGTGATTATTTTAAGATAGTTGCTTTCATTTATGTACATGCAAAAAAATCAGCAATGTTCCAAAAGATTGTCCCCAGAAGACGCTTTCATTTCTCCTCTTGACTTTAGGGGAAGACATACCTATAAAGTCAAGTTTTGGTGTTATATGAAAACTTGCCAAAAAAAAAATTAATAATGGTAGTAATAAATAATATTGCTCCAAAACAGTCTTTTCAACTGCTCAACCATTTCCATCCTTTAATGTTTTCCTTACCTCATTCTTCAAGCATTTTCTCATCTCCCGATCAAGATCATTGCAATGACCAAAAAATTTCAGAATGCTGTGCTAAAAGGAAGAAAAGGGGTAAAATATTTCATCCCATAATATGCTAAGGTCTCTGGCTCAGAATTGAAATATTTAATGTGTCACCTTGTCAATAAGCAAATGGCTAATAGTTAATCAAACAGTTAACCCATAAGTACAAAATATACAAATAAATGGGCTTACCCTAGCATTCCTACAAAAAAAGAAGAAATGTTCTATAGGTAGAAATGAAAAATAAAAAAGACTTTTCTTTGATAAAAGAGAAGCCTATTAACCTCCCAAAACCTCAAAATGACCTAGTGAAAAGCATTTTATTACCTAATACCTCTATTACAGAGTGATGTCCAAATGCAGTGTAGCCATATTGACATGACAGTAACTTCCTTCATGAGCAAACACCCCTGTCCCATGGAAGAGTTACCTATGAAACGCTTGGTGCCAAAGCCATTTTCTCTATTTGCCTCTATTTGCCTCTATTTCTCTCATTTGCCTCTATTCAAAATGTCATCAAAATAAATTAAAAACACATAACACTAATATTACACAACCTGTATGAGCCATATAAACAAGTCACTAATTCACAATAAAAGGAAATCAATGCTTAATATTCAAAGTCTGCTCTGCTTTGCCATACTTAGTGTGTTTGCACATCGCCATTTTTAAGCGTAGGTCAGAGAGCATGGTGATCTCCTATAATGACATGCCATAAATGCTGAACTTGTAACAGTGAGCACTTTTTCCCTTTTCTTTCTAATTAAGGCTTTCATGGAAACCAGACAACACATAATTAGTAATAGTCATGCTATTTCTTTTTTCCCTGTTTCTTTACCACTTTAAATGTACTTTTCTTGTCTACACTGAGTAAATGATCAGTTTTTCTGGCAAGGATTTAAGGTTTCCTAGTGATTACCTAATGACCTTTTCAGGATAAATAATTCCTGTGCATAAATTGCCTCCTTGACAATACAAAGGGACAATGCTTTTTCATACACCTTCTGGCCAAACAGAAACAATAGACAGGATTAAAATTTTAGAATGTAACACAATATTTCATATTTTACTTTATATTTATTGATATCATCCCATATTCACACACCTTATTTTAAAAATTCAAGATAACAAAAGAATTTTTTTTTAATTCAAGACAAAAGCTAATTTATACTCTCACTTTCACCTCAACATTAAGCCCAAATGAGAATAATACTCTGTGACATTACATGAAAAACTAAACCCAAAAATGCCCCAGTGGCATTGATAAAAGAAATGTCCATGAATTTGGAGGAAAATGGATACTTGTATATGTATGGCTGAGCCTCTTTGCTGTCTACCTGAAACTATCACAATATTGTTAATCGGCTATATTTCAATATAAAATAAAAAGTTGAAAAGTAAAAGAAATGCCCTTGGAGTGTACTTCTCTTGTATACACATGACATGAGCCTCCAGTGCCTGGTGTCTATTTCTAGAGAGCAAAGCTCTCTAGCAGAGCTACTGATTGGGTAAGTGAATCAATCAGGGTCTGGAGGACAGTGTCCCAGCCACTAGGGACACAACAGTGAGCATGGGGGACCTGGGCCCCACTCTTATAGCCAGAAGGAAAAGAAAATATGAAGTGATCACTACACAGCAGCAGTTCTCAAAGTGTAGTCCCAGGACTACTCAAAACCTTTTCAGGAGAAGGTAAAATCTACCTTCCTAATAACTGAGGATCTTATTTGTTTTGTTCACTTTCATTCTCTCACAAGGGTACAGCAGATTTTTCCAGAGGCTACATGACCTGTAATATCAGCACAGATTGAGCAAAGTGGCAGATACGAGAATCCAGCTGTATTCTATTAAACCAAACATTAAAAAGAACTGCAAAACTGTAAAAGCAATGTCATTCTTTACACCCTTTTATTGTTTTGGAAAATAAGGTATTTTTTTAATGAAAAATAACCATTAACGTGTAATGGTTTATTATTGTCATTTTAAAATAAATTAATATTTTTCAACTACTCACTTTTAACTTCTAATTCAACAAATATTGATAGATACAGCCCACATAAACAAAAGTTCTTTGGGGTCCTCAATAACTCTGAAGAATGTAAAGGAATTCTGAGACTAAAAAGTGTGAGAGTAACTGCCATAGAGTTGGAAATAATACGTAAAGTATTACTGAAGTATAGAGTAATTATAGCAAGGGAATCCAGGCCAAGAAAGAAAAGGAAGAGGAAATGACAAATTAAGCAGAATAAAGCCTGGAGGATGATAAAACCTTATCAAGCAAGTGAGAAGTGGAGACAGTGAGAAAATCTTTAAGTTAAACAAAGGGAAAAAGCAAGTAAAAAAGCCTAGGAGACAGAAACACACTCCAGTACAACTGCAGACAGAGCGAGCAGGAAGGATGCGGGGTAGGAGGGTGGTCAAGCCCAAGTGTAAGTAGGGGCCAGTACACGAAGGCCCCAAAACACAAAGAAAGATAGAATTTATTCCACAGGCAAAGGGAGCCATTAAAGGGGAACAATGATTAAACTTAGAGGACTGAGAGATCAGTCTACATGCAGTACAAGCGAATTAAGACAGAGAAAAGGACAAAACAGTCATGGGATCAGGTGACCCCAGTAAGATGTCAAAATCAACTGTGTTAAGAATAAACATATAAATCAGTGGAACAGACTAAAGAGCCCAGAAGTAGGCCCATTCACATATGGGCAACTGATTTTTGACAAAAGCACCAAGGTAATTTAGTGGGGAAAGAAAGCTCTTCAACAAGTGGTGCTGGAATAACTGGGTATCCACAGGGAGAGAAATAAACCTTGACTCATACCTCACAACATACACAAAAACTAATTTGAATCACAGACCTAAATTTCAAAAACTAAATCTATAAAATTTCCAGAAGAAAAAAATAGGAGAGAATGCTTTGTGACCAGGAAATTGACAAAGATCCCTAGAACAAAAAAAAAACATAAACAATGAATGAAAAACCTAGTAAATTATTATAGACTTCATCAAACTTACAAACTCTTTGTAACACATTTTTAAGAAAATAAAAAAGGACACCACAGACTGGGAGAAAATATTTACAACACACTTTGTATGCTGAATGATAAAAAGAATTCTTACAACTCAATAATAAGACTAACACCCAATTTTTAAATATGGGCAAAAGACATTATGTGAATGTCCAGTAAGTACATGAAAAGATGCCTAAAGTCATCAGCCCAAGGGAAACACAATTTAAACTCAAATAATATACTATTACACATACACAGAATGGCTAAAGTTAAAAAGACAATATCAATTCTTAATCTAGATGTATGGTGGAAATAGTTTGCTGAAAGTGTATTGTCATCAACATTCTTTGAAACTAAATATCGGACTTCACAGGTCATCAACATTCCTTACTACTTCACTTTTAGTCTTAAAGTTTTACTCATTTAAATAAGAATCTGATATATCTACAGTTTATGAAGAACATGAAGGAAATAATGCATCATGCAAAGCTAAAGAAAAACACAAATGCTTCTTATAACTGTCTCATACACCAAATATATTAAAAAAAAAAAAAACTTTGACATCTGTAAAAATGTCAAATTTTAATGCACTGCAAAAATGGGCTTATTTTCTATTTTGGTTTTAAAAATGGAATTTTATTTCCATTCCACTAACCAGGAGCGCATGGCAACCTACTCCAGTATTCTTGCCTGGAGAATCCCCATGGGCAGGGGAGGCTGGCTGGCTACAGTCCATGCGGTCACAAAGAATCGGACACGACTCAGTGACTAAGTACACAGCAACCATTAAGTAAACCTGCTAAATGAGGCCAGTCATAATTTAAATCTAGTTAACATGTAATTGTAAAAAATATTTCAACTTCCTTTAAGCACATAATGATAGATGTCATGGAACATGGATTGTAACTACTATGTATCACTTCAGAATCTCCCTAATAAAACTACCAGGCTTGATTTCTACTCATCATAAAAAGGAAGTAGTTTCTAAAAACAAATCACAAGCATCAACTGCTAATCTTTACTACGCTAAGACCCATAATGAAGACATTATCATTTCCTTCTATTAATGGAGATAACATTTTACATTAGTGTATTGTATCTAGGTTTCATTGTTGCTCCAGGGTTATTTTCTGAACTCTTACATTTTTGTGACATTCCTTAAGCAAGTTAATCAAGACGTTGCATTCTTCAGTATGCAAGTGTGGAGATAAATCAGGATGCATCTTTAGGAGGAGATGGAACACAGCAGAGCAACCTGTGGATACAAGAGTGTCTTGAATATGTGTGACTGTATTTGTTAATGCAACCTAAAATTATTTTCCGTAAGAAACTTCAGTGACCTGTATCAGAAAAGAAAGGTGACCTTAGGCAAATTAACCTGAGCCTCACCTTCCTATCCAATGACTTAGATTCCGTGGGTTATCAGGAGTATTTAGAGAACATGCAGGTTCAGAAAAAAGCAGACTCAAGAGACCCGATCCGCGAAATAGGTGCTTAACCAGAAACAGCTTGCCTATGTTAACAAGCCTGACTTCAATTACTTTTCCCATACTTCTGAAATAGATTACAACTTATTTTATTCAGGTAAAATCCTACCAGTGAAGAGAACTGGCCTAAATGTATAAGGGTTAAAGGGCCATTAGTCAGTCTCACGTTAGTGTGAATTAATATACACTGCTTTCTTCCTAAGTAACATCTGGCTGAGAAAATCTAACTAAACCCTGAAGAGAAACAAGAAGCAGATGTGGATTTTTTTTTTTTAATTTAGCAGATCTATCCATAAAATGCAATTATTACAATGAAAACAAGAAGCTAAAAATCCCTGAAATTAGGTTTAATTGGTTCATTCACAAGAAAAGAAAATTAGCATCCAAGGTCTAAGATAAAATATTATTTTAAGGTATTTGCTATAGTTACATTCACCTATTTCTCTATTCACCCATTTCTCTCTTAAACCAATTCTTTATGACCCAGAAGAGATTACCAAAGGAAAGAACCAATTAACTACTTTAGTCTTTTAAAAGTTCCAAGAAAGAAAACCTAGGAGAAATCATGACAGTAGGTTGGGCAAAAGTGAGTCAAATGAAGTCGCTCAGTCGTGTCCGACTCTTTGCAACCCCATGGACTGTACCCTACCAGGCTCTCCCGTCCATGGGGTCTTCCAGGCAAGAGTACTAGAATGGGTTGCCATTTCCTTCTCCAGAGGATATTCCTGTCCCAGGGATCAAACCCAGGTCTCCCGCATTGTAGGCAGACGCTTTACCGTCTGAGCCACCAGGGAAATCCATTAGGTTGGGCAAAGATACATCAAAATCCATAAAAGAATAAATTGGTTAAAACTTATCAAAATTAAAAATTTCCATTTTCAAAATTAAGAAAATGAAAGGACAAGTCACCCTCTGGGTGATAATGACATGTCAATGTCAGCTCATCAATTGTAATTAGCATACCACTCTTGGAGGATGTTGACTGTGGGAGAGAGGCAGGGTATGTGTGGGCAGAGGGGGCCTAGGGGGTCTCTCTGTACTTTCTGCTCAAATTTGCTATGAACCTAAAACTGTTCTAAAAAATAAAATAGTGTGTAGCTCCTCTACAAGCTACACACTAAAGGAAAATATTTGCAAATCATATATGACAAAGGATTTGCACCTAAAACATATAAAGAAAGTTTACAAACAATCCAGTGTTTAAAATATACCCCAAAATGAGCAAAAGATTTAAATAGATATTTCACCGAAGAGGATATAGGAATGGTAAATTAAGCACATAAAAAGATGCTGAACATCACTAGTCATTAGGGAAACAGAAATTTAAACCACAATGAGATACTACTATACATCCACCAGAATAGCTATAATCAAAAAATTAGACAATAGCAAGCACTGCTTACAATGTGGTGGAAAGGGATCTCATACAACGCTACTGGGAAGGTTAAGTAGCACAGACACTTTAGAGAACTATTCAGTAGTTTCTTAAGTTAAACCCAAACTTAACATATGACCTAGAAATTTCTCTCTTAGAACATACCCAAGAGAAATGAAAACATATATCCCCAAAAGATTTATATATGAACGGTCATAGCATTATTCATAATAGTCAATACTGGAAACAATCCAAATGTCTAACAACCAAGTACTGGATAAACAAACTTGTGTATTTATTCAATGGGACACTATTTAGCACTAAAAAGGAATAAACTTATACATGTGCCAACATGGAGGAATCTCAAAAGTACTAAGCTAAATGAAATAAAGCAGACTCAAAAGACAGTACTGTATGATTCTATTTACATGCAATGTCTAGAAAAGGCAAATTTGTAGAGGCAAAAGCTGATCAATGTGGAGGTCCAAAGGTGAGAGTGAGGATTAATTTGCAAATGGCAAAAAGAAAACTTTGGGTGACAAAAATGTTCTAAAATAGGATTGTGGTAATGGTTGCATAATTGTATAAGCTTTCTAAAATCACTTAATTCACTTAGAATGGGCAAATTTTATAGTATGTAAATTATGCCTTAATAAAGGTGTGAAAAAAGTTTCAAGAAATTCAAACAGCCTATCCACCTTCTACTCTTGACAAACGAAATCCTTAAAAATGACTAAACAAATAATTGCAGAGAATTATACCTACTACTTCAGATTTCAACTTATAAAAGTACCAAATCACTGTTCCACTGAGTGACTAATAACCTCAACCCCACCCCCTGCCACACACACAAACATACCACAGCTAAAGATCACAAATCAGGCCATTGTGCCTAGTTAAAATACTTGAGTATTTGAAATGGAAACTGAAAATGCAGCCAAGTTCAAGTTTTATTTGCCTGTCACTGACTACAATCTTTTTAAATGATATAAAAATTCTGCCTCAGAAAAAAGAGGTCTCATACAGTACAGCAATTTAAGCCATCTAATATTATAACAATATTATACACCTACACTTATATATAGTAAAAGTTATCTGGCTTCTGCCTTGCTTATTTTTTCTGAAGGAAGATGTACACTGGTTTTAGTCATCTAGAAAACGTCTTTAACATTTTATTTTTTAAGTATATTTAACAAAACATTTTTGCGTATATCTATGAACCAGCCCTCAAATGTGTGCTTTTACAGTTCAGAAACAAACTTCTGAGGTACTGAAAGCCCTCTCTAATTGGCAAAGTAAATACTTAAGAAAACTCTTGGGTACTGAGATAAACACACATATGCACATTGTATATAAGCAAAAATATATGCCACGGCACACATATTTTTCCCTCCCTTGAAAGCCTACTTCGAGTAGTATGCTGCTACGCACAGCCATGGCGTACTTGCGTCTGCTTATCCCCCCTTCTCCCTGCTTTCCCTAGATGGCTATGTCAAAGAAGAAAATGGTCTCATGCATGGTCGTTTCCTTTTCTTGTTCTTGGTGAAAGCTACTACTTAACTTAAAGCTCTGAACACTTATCCCTTACCGAACAAATTCCTCGTTTTATCAATCATTCCCCTCTTGCCTCTACCCCATTTTTTAGTTAGATATTCTCTTCCTCTCCTTTCCTTCCATCTACCAGCTTCGGCTAACTGTTGGTGCATACACATATGTACTGGGGTACTCTTGGGTATAATATACAAAGTATAACTATAAAACAATAACATTGTTCTTAGAGCACATTTAAATGAGTGCTGACACCTTTCAGTAGTCATCTTTAACAGCCTATTCTAATAACACTATTATAACTCAAGTAACATTTTATGAAATGAATAAAAGTCAAATATATATTCCATATTCTTATTTTTAAAATTTGTTCAAAGCCATAATAATATATTATTAGAATAGAAATAATTTGTTGAATACTTACAATGTGCAGGCACAAGTCTTATCATTCTTCCAATAACTGTAAGAAGCAGGTATCTTTTTAAATTCAGTTAAACCATAAGAAATTGCTTTTTTGTAGGTCAAAATATGTGTTACTCAATATTTTCATAGCAAAACTGAGCCCCAGGTCACACAGTAAATAGCAGAGTTACTGCTAAGTCACTTCAGTTGTGTCCGACTGTGTGCGACCCCATAGACAGCAGCCCACCAGGCTTCCTCGTCCCTGGGATTCTCCAGGCAAGAACACTGGAGTGGGCCGCCATTTCCTTCTCCAATGCATGAAAGGGAAAAGTGAAAGTGAACTCGCTCAATCGTGTCCGACCCTCAGCGACCCCATGGACTGCAGCCTTTCAGGCTCCTCCATCCATGGGATTTTTCCGGCAAGAGTACTGGAGTGGGGTGCCTTTGCCTTCTCTGAACAGAGTTACTACCCAATGTACTACCCAACGTAACCTCTCACCGTGACAGATTTCTCCCACTTTCAAAATAAGAAAGATATGCCTTCCCAGCAGTTTGTGAATGAAATAAACACAGATAGAAAAAACTACTCCCCAGAGAACCTCTGGTTAGCTACAAGTTCAACAGGGACTAATCGCAGGCTGAGGTTCAAAGAAGTCAATGTAACACTATCCTGTATTACTAGAAACAAGAGTATCTGTCTACATCAAGAAAAAGAAAAGTATAGTGCTTGTCCTGATCAGCCATGTCCAGAACACTGACAATCTGAATATCCCTGGGGCGAATGCTCAGGAAGGAGATGGCTCTGACATTAGGTTTAAACAGGAAGCCATTCATGAAATTGGGACTATTTACTAAGGGAAACCCACAACAGAGAAAATAGATAAAAGGAACAGCCAGGTTAAGTAGGAAAAGTAATGGATTTGAAGGGAGAAGATGTGGGTCTGAAGGTAAAAACTGTGGACACAACTATTCACAAGTTGTATCACTTTGGCTACTTAATCTGAAATGTAAGTCTCTTCTTCCATAAAATGGAATTAGCTCTAGACCTATATCAAGAGTAAGTGTGACAAATGTAGTATCATTAGTAATCTGAAGTGTTCTGTCACCTGATGGGAAAGGCTGAACTGAACTGACGCTGAGATGTGTCCGAGGACAGGACTGGAAATCAAACTGGAAGTTACAGGGGCAGATGCCATTTTCCTGGAGCTGTCCAACATTGAAACAAGCTGCTGTGTGAACTTCTCATTTATCTGGCCTCCTGTGCCCAAGAGACTGGCTAAGTAAGGATGTCACAGAGTATATTCTTACATTGCATCCTTAAGTTTTTTCTCAAATCTAAGTTCACAATTAAATGCAAGCCATTTCTCAAAATAAAACTTGCACTCAAAGGATAAACACTTGTTACTGTTAATACAGAAAACAGTTTCAAAAGGTAGCACCAAGATAATTACAAACAAACACACTGTATAAAAAAAAAAGTGAAGGAAACATTTATTTGTGGTAAGATTTAGTGTAAGGGTATTCTAATGAGAAAGAGAGGGATAACTCTATTCAAACAGTTATTATTTAAACACAAAACTTCAGTTCATTTGTACACTGGCATTTAGAAACCATCAGAACAGTTTACTTCTCACAATTACAACTCTTCTCTCCCCATGCCAATCCCATCCACTTCCTCAGGTATGCACAGATTGATACCAAAATAGTCTGCTTGAACTTGTAAAAATGTTCATCTGTGACATCTGATATTTTTATAACTGTCTAATAGGTCCCTGCAAAGCAATCGTAACTTTTACTTGGGGGTGAGCTGGGAGGGCCGAAGCAATAGGGAGTTCTCCCTAAAGATACAAAATTTATGATTTTATTTTATTCACTGCTTCACCTTATTCTACCAAGACTCTGAGGTAAAATCTAACAAGTAGTCTATGATAGATTTCAACCACCAGGTGGCACAATTTTAGAAGAAAAAAAACTGAACACAAGCAATATATGAATTCTAGTGTAGAAAAGAGAGGAAACGTTCTAATAACACACTTTAGATCTATAATCACAAGAGGGAAACCCTATATTTTAATGCCACTAAGGCTTTCTTTAGAGAGATTTTGCTATTGTGTGGCTTCACCACAAAGAAATTCACACTACAGTTACAATTTCTCATGTCATTTTAAAACAAGGCCAGAAGTCTCTTGTTCAGAGCCTAAAGAATCTGTTCTCCAGGAAAAAACTGCTCTCTAAAACATATATTTTTTTAAAGTCTAATTTCAGAAAGCTCTGGAATTAGTTAAATTAGTATCTCTCTACTTCAAACCTCACTGTATTGAGCAGAAGTAGCAGACATTAGCAGGGGACGACCTTCCCCACCCACTTTTACTTATCACAGCTGCAAAATGACCAAATCTAAACAGAGGCTTCTGATTAGGTGACAAGTGCTCCGAGTACAGACCATGCCCCTACTGCTACTGAGAGCAACCTCACGTCATTTCTTAAGGCATGGGCCCAGTTGTAGCGTTCCCTGAACTAGGATTTATCCCCGCTTTCTTGGTGCTGAGCCCTCTGTCAAATCACGTGAAGTTCAGAGCAAAAAAAAAAAAATTAGTCCATAACCATCAAAGAACACACAGGCTAGTAGGGGAGGAGATATTCTCCTAAATGCACATAGTATGTGCCCAATAAATGTTTCCTGAATGCAGTACTATCACAGATTTGAGCACTGATTCAGACCTTAACATAGTTTTTCTTTTTTAAAAAAGGTGGGAAATGGATCGTTTTAAATCAACCAAACATGTGCAGCAGCCTGTATGAACAGGACTTGTGTCTCCTTTATGCAAACTTCCTTTATGCATTTAAATCACTACTAGGATTTACTTAACTCTTCATAAACTACTTACTACTTACTTACGCGAAACAAGCTCGGTCATCTTTAAACCCGATCAAAGGGATCCGCCTTTTCTTGAAAAGTCTACTGATGAGGATCTTACTGGATTCTCGCATCGCAAGACGGACTGGCGGAAATTTTCACTGCAGCTGAGAGGCGCCCTAGCAGGCTCCCACAAGCAAACCCTGAACGCCTGGATCCCCAAAAGCAATAACAAGCATACACCGTAGGGAGCGCTCACCGTGTCAGACACGTAGTTAAGCGCTTCTCACAACCTAGGCGCTGGATTACACCCATTTCTCAGGCGAGGAAACCGAGGAGGGAGGAGCCTGCCCAAGGTCACCAGCTCGAGAGTTGTGGGGCAGAGAGCGAATGTCTACCCCGAAGCCTGCGCTCAACTACCAGCGCATCCTCAGAGAATGCCCGAGGGCGGAGAGCTCAGGTCGACCTGGTCCGCCCCGGGAAACCCAGTGCGGCGGTCCCGACCCCCGAGGCCGGGGGAAAGTCCCAGCAGGACGGGACACGGCGGGGCGCGACCCTGAGGGACCTGAGGGGGGGCCGGTGGGTGTCCCGCGGCCGCCCCGCACAACGCGGCCGGGAAGAGAGCGCGCCGCCGAACGGCCCGGACCCCCGAGACTCACCCGACTCGCGGCCACAGCCGGAGAGCGGAAGCGGTATTCACCCGCGAAGACTCTGCGCCTCCATGCGCGCGGTCTGGACGCGGGAGCCGGGCCAGCTCCGGGTGGCGAAGACACGGCGCCCTCCACTGCTGACACCGCTCGGCCAGCCCCCGCCGCTCGCCGCCTCAGGCGCCTGCGCCGCCCTGCCTGGA
Organism: Budorcas taxicolor; assembly: GCF_023091745.1. Taxonomy (NCBI): domain Eukaryota; kingdom Metazoa; phylum Chordata; class Mammalia; order Artiodactyla; family Bovidae; genus Budorcas; species Budorcas taxicolor. The sequence goes on from NW_026291827.1 coordinate 65,281, forward strand.
CGGGCCCATTTTCAGGCGCTGCGAGGGGAGGGAGAGCGAGTCCGCCGAGGCGCCGCGAGCCTAAACTTGAAGGGGAACCGGCAAGCCAGATTCTGTGGCTGGGATTAAGGCATTCAAAAAATATTCTCTGCTGAGAAGAGCGAGGCGGGGGGCTCGGCGCGTTTCACTTCGGTCGCTCTCCTCACACGGTCCCCTGTGCCGAGGGCACAGTTCGGAGTTGGCGCCCCCCCGGTGGGCGGGGCTCCAGGACGGCGGGAACCGCAATTGGTGGTTTTGAAGGAGCAGCGGGCGGGAACAGTCGCTGAGGAGAGAGCGGGCCGGCGATGTGGGTAAGAGAACCCGGCGGCGTGGGGTTGGGCGGGATGTGGCGGGAGCCTAGAAAAAGCCACGTCCCAGGACTCTGAGGCGACTCTCTTGTGACTGCCACGGGTCCCAAGGTGAGGGACTGGTCCTTGGTCTCGGGCCTGAGACGGGGAACTTCGGTTGCGGCTGAGGCGAAGAGGGCGGAGACGCTGGGTCGTGACGTCACATCCGCCCCGCTGGGGCGGAGCCTTAGGTGGGGCTTGCGTCACGCTGGCGCCGCCCAGAGCTCTCAAGGGCTAAACTCAGTCTTCCGTTGCTGCTTCTTCAGAGTTGGGTGTTTTGATGTTGGGGTTGGGTGTTTTGATGTTGGGGTAACCTTGGCGTCCGTCCTTTTTAGTCTCGCATTACTCCTGCTCCTTGTGGCAGCTCTTCGGCGGTGTATATTTACAGGGACCTTTTTGGTCATGCTTTCATTCAGCTGTTATATCTCATGTACCTACTATGTGCCAGACACTGTGCCACGCGCAGCGAAGTAGAAATTAGATAATCACAGGGAATCAGAAGAGTTTATTCAAGGGTTTCCAGTTTTATTGATGAGGTTGCATTCCCTCCATTTCTTCTTTCTATCATAATTCTTTAGAATGACATTCCCAAACTTTAGCCAGAATTAAGACTTTTAATTGTAAAAATGCAGAAATCTCGAGCACTTCCCCCGCATTCCCCTCCCCTAGTTTAAATCATTGAGCCCAGGAGTCTGCGTTTTACCAACCACCCCCACCTCCAGTGTTTTTGATGGGGGACGTTGGCTTGATATTGTCACTGGCTAATCCTTCCCAGGTTGTTTATCTCCTCAGGCGCAGCTTCTTAGGGGGAGTATCTAATACTTTGGGGCTTCCTATTCAACAAGTATTTCCACTAAGACAGTTCTTGGGCTGAAACTGTTCTAGATTCTAGGAAGGCAGGTGTGAATAAGACAAACATAGTTCCTGCCCTAGTGGAGATTAATCATATATCGTATAATAAATCATATGCCATTCAACAAACACTTAAATGGTAGAAATAATTCATAGCCACGATCCTTTTAGGGGACTCTCTTCTGTTTGTCCTTGTGTATCCTGTAGTCTTGATGGAAGCGGATGAGATTGACAGGCTGACTTCTGCTTCTTGTCATAAACACGGCCCTCCTCACGTCCTCCTCTGTGCCTTTTCACCCTCCTCTCTGGCCTGTCTGGAGGCCTCTTTCTCCCCTTGATGGCCCCAAGGCTTTTGCACTTGCTGTTCCATCTGCCTGCAGAGCTCCTCCAACAACCAGCCACACAGCTCACTCTTCCTCCCCCAAGAATTGGCTCAAATGCCACCTTCTCTCAGGCCTCCTCTCCATTCCCCTCGGCCCCCACCCATTCCCAGCCTGCTCCCTATTCACCGCTACTAGCTTCCTAACTTTGCTCCCTTTTCTCCTCAGCACTTGCCACTTTTTAACATTTTCTGTGATTTTCCTGTTGCCTGTCTCTCCCAGCTATGAAGGACACTTCCTACTGGCAGGAATTTTTGGTTAAAGCTCTATCCCCTGTTCCTAAAAAAGTGCCTAGCACTAATGGGTGCTTAGTAATTTGATACATGAATAGGTAAATGAGTGATTCACTTACTATTGCTATCAAAAGATCAAAATACTCTAGCCAAGAAAGGAGAGAGAACACTAATTTTTAAAAACCTTAAAACATGTTTAAATGTACACTTAAGAGAAAATCCTCTTGTTGAAATACTCTGCAGAATGCCTGAAAAATTTGGGTGTTTCACCTACAAATCATAATTCTGGCTAAAATTATGATGCTGAAAATTCACTAAGTTGTACTTTTGTGTTTGCTTAATACTTTGTTGTGCTGTTTTTATTTTTATTAAAGTGCCAAAAAGATGGATGAAACTCTTGCTGAGTTTTTCAGGAGGACCATCTTGAAAATCCCAATGACGGAAATGATGACAATCCTAAAAACCTGGAATTTTTTGTCTGAAAATCAACTGCAGACCGTAAACTTTCGGCAGAGAAAGGAATCTATTGTTCAGGACTTGGTTCTGCTTTGTGAGGTAACGTGTTCAAAGTGATTAACATTGAATATCATGCTACACTTAGGTTTTCCTCTCTCTTTCCTTTCCTTAGCCCAAAAGAGATTTAAGTAGCTCTAGGCTATGACGTGAGGAGGACTCTGTCCCACTATAGTGGAAAAGGTGCTAATTTTTAATTGGATTTTTCAACTTGCAAAGAATGCTTATAAATTAGGGAGGAAAAAAAAAAGTGAATACCAAGGGAGAAGAAACAGACGAAGAAGTTAAAATAGTTAGCAGTATTCTTTTCTTAACTCTCAGATTGTGAAAGATGAAAAGATAATACTCAGATATATTGATCAAATTATGCAGAAAGACACTCTCTTTCACATGTATTTATTTACTTATTTGCTTTTTATTTTAAAGTGATTTCACGCTTTCAGAAAAGTTGCAAGTATTGTGCAAAGAATTTTACTATACCCTTATATGCCCACTTGACTTCACATTCCAGGATGTCTGGCTCTAGGTGAGTGATCACACCATCGTGATTATCTTGGTCGTGAACATCTTTTTTGTATAGTTCTTCTGTGTATTCTTGTCACCTCTTCTTAATATCTTCTGTTTCTGTTAGGTCCATACCATTTCTGTCCTTTATCGAGCCCATCTTTGCATGAAATGTTCCGTTGTTATCTCTAATTTTCTTGAAGAGATCTCTAGTCTTTCCCATTCTCTTGCTTTCCTCTATTTCTTTGCATTGATCGCTGAGGAAGGCTTTTTTATCTCTCCTTGCTATTCTTTGGAACTCTGCATTCAGATGCTTATATCTTTCCTTTTCTCCTTTGCTTTTAAAAGCTTCTCTTCTTTTCACAGCTATTAGTAAGGCCTCCCCAGACAGCCATTTTGCTTTTCTGCATTTCTTTTCCATGGGGATGGTCTTGATCCCTGTCTTCTGTACAATGTCACAAACCTCATTCCATAGTTCATCAGGCACTCTATCTATCAGATCTAGTCCCTTAAATCTATTTCTCACTTCCACTGTATAATCATAAGTGATTTGATTTAGGTCATATCTGAATGGTCTAGTGGTTTTCCCTACTTTCTTCAATTTAAGTCTGAATTTGGCAATCAGGAATTCATGATCTGAACCACAGTCAGCTCCTGGTCTTGTTTTTGGTGACAGTATAGAGCTTCTCCATCTTTGGCTGCAAAGAATATAATCAGTCTGATTTCGGTGTTGACCATCTGGTGATGTCCATGTGTAGAGTCTTCTCTTGTGTTGTTGGAAGAGGGTGTTTGCTATGACCAGTGCATTTTCTTGGCAAAACTCTTGTTAGTCTTTGCCCTGGTTCACTCTGCATTCCAAGGCCAAATTTGCCTGTTACTCCAGGTGTTTCTTGACTTCCTACTTTTGCATTCCAATCCCCTATAATGAAAAGGACATCTTTTTGGGGTGTTAGCTCTAAAAGGTCTTGTAGGTCTTCATAGAACTGTTCAACTTCAGCTTCTTCAGCATTACTGTTTGGGGCATAGACTTGGATTACTGTGAAATTGAATGGTTTGCCTTGGAAATGAATAGAGATCATTCTGTCATTTTTGAGATTGCATCCAAGTACTGCATTTCGGACTGTTTTGTTGACCACGATGGCTACTCCATTTCTTCTAAGGGATTCCTGCCCGCAGTAGTAGATATAATGGTCATCTGAGTTAAATTCACCCATTCCATTCCATTTTAGTTCACTGATTCCTAGAATATCAACGTTCACCCTTGCCATCTCTTGTTTGACCACTTCCAATTTGCCTTGATTCATGGACCTGACATTCCAGGTTCCTTTGCAATATTGCTCTTTATAGCATCGGACCTTGCTTCTATCACCAGTCACATCCACAGCTGGGTATTGTTTTTGCTTTGGCTCCATCCCTTCATTCTTTCTGGAGTTATTTCTCCCCTGATCTCCAGTAGCATATTGATGGCACCTACTGACCTGGGGAGTTCCTCTTTCGGTATCCTATCATTTTGCCTTTTCATACTGTTCATGGGGTTCTCAGGGCAAGAATACTGAAGTGGTTTGCCATTCCCTACTCCAGTGGACCACGTTCTGTCAGACCTCTCCACCATGACCCGCCCGTCTTGGGTTGCCCCGCAGGCATGGCTTGGTTTCATTCAGTTAGACAAGGCTGTGGTCCTAGTGTGATTAGACTGACTAGCTTTCTGTGATTATGGTTTCAGTGTGTCTGCCCTCTGATGCCCTCTTGCAGCACCTACCGTCTTACTTGGGTTTTTCTTACCTTGGGCGTGGGGTATCTCTTCACGGCTGCTCCAGCAAAGCGCAGCCGCTGCTCCTTACCTTGGACGAGGGGTATCTCCTCACTGCCGCCCCTCATCACCTTGAACGTGGAGTAGCTCCTCTAGGCCCTCCTGTGCCCGCACAGCCACGACCAAGATATCTTCACCACCCAGATAATCACGATGGTGTGATCACTCACCTAGAGCCAGACATCCTGGAATGTGAAGTCAAGTGGGCCTTAGAAAGCATCATTAGGAACAAAGCTAGTGGAGGTGATGGAATTCCAGTTGAGCTACTTCAAATCCTGAAAGATGATGCTGTGAAAGTGCTGCACTCAATATGCCAGCAAATTTGGAAAACAGCAGTGGCCACAGGACTGGAAAAGGTCCGTTTTCATTCCAATCCCAAAGAAAGGCAATGCCAAAGAATGCTCAAACTACCGCACGATTGCACTCATCTCACATGCTAGTAAAGTAATGCTCAAAATTCTCCAAGCCAGGCTTCAGCAATACGTGAACCGTGAACTTCCAGATGTTCAAGCTGGTTTTAGAAAAAGCAGAGGAACCAGAGATCAAGTTGCCAACCTCCGCTGGATCATTGAAAAAGCAAAGAGAGTTCCAGAAAAACATCTACTTCTGCTTTATTGACTATGCCAAAGCCTTTGACTGTGTGGATCACGATAAACTGTGGAAGATTCTAAGAGAGATGGGAATACCAGACCACCTGACCTGCGTCTTGAGAAACCTATATGCAGGTCAGGAAGCATCAGTTAGAACTGGACATGGAACAACAGACTGGTTCCAAATAGGAAAAGGAGTACATCAACGCTGAATATTGTCACCCTGCTTATTTAACTTATATGCAGAGTACATCATGAGAAACGCTGGGCTGGAAGAAGCACAAGCTGGAATCAAGATTGCTGGGAGAAATATCAATAACCTCAGATATGCTTGAACATCAGGGAGTTCACGGTTCATGTATTACTGAAGCCTGGCTTGGAGAATTTTGAGCATTACCTTACTAGCGTGTGAGATGAGTGCAATTGTGTGGTAGTTTGAGCATTCTTTTGCATTTCCTTTCTTTGGGATTGGAATGAAAACGGACCTTTTCCAGTCCTGTGGCCACTGCTGAGTTTTCCAAATTTGCTGGCGTATTGAGTGCAGCACTTTCACAGCATCATCTTTCAGGATTTGAAGTAGCTCAACTGGAATTCCATCACCTCCACTAGCTTTGTTCCTAATGATGCTTTCTAAGGCCCACTTGACTTCACTTTCCAAGATGTCTGGCTCTAGACTAGTGATCACATCATCATGATTATCTGGGTTGTGAAGATCTTTTTTGTAAAGTTCTTCCATGTATTCTTGCCACCTCTTAATATCTTCTGCTTCTGTTAGGTCCATACCATTTCTGTCCTTTATCGAGCCCATCTTTGCATGAAATGTTCCCTTGGTATCTCTAATTTTCTTGAAGAGATCTCTAGTCTTTCCCATTCTCTTGTTTTCCTCTATTTCTTTGCATTGATCACGGAAGAAGGCTTTCTTATCTCTTCTTGCTATTCTTTGGAACTCTGCATTCAGATGCTTATATCTTTCCTTTTCTCCTTTGCTTTTCACCTCTCTTCTTTTCACAGCTATTTGTAAGGCCTCCCCAGACAGCCATTTTGCTTTTCTGCATTTCTTTTCCATGGGGATGGTCTTGATCCCTGTCTCCTGTACAATGTCATGAACCTCATTCCATAGTTCATTGGGCGCTCTATCTGTCACATCTAGGCCCTTAAATCTATTTCTCACTTCTACTGTATAATCATAAGGGATTTGACTTAGGTCATATCTGAATGGTCTAGTGGTTTTCCCTACTTTCTTCAATTTAAGTCTGAATTTGGCAATCAGGAGTTCATGATCTGAGCCACAGTCAGCTCCTGGTCTTGTTTTTGGTGACTGTATAGAGCTTCTCCATCTTTGGCTGCACAGAATAACAATCAGTCTGATTTTGGTGTTGACCATCTGGTGATGTCCATGTGTAGAGTCGTCTCTTGTGTTGTTGGAAGAGGGTGTTTGCTATGACCAGTGCATTTTCTTGGCAAAACTCTTGTTAGTCTTTGCCCTGGTTCATTCCGCATTCCAAGGCCAAATTTGCCTGTTACTCCAGGTGTTTCTTGACTTCCTACTTTTGCATTCCAGTCCCCTATAATGAAAAGGACATCTTTTTGGGGTGTTAGTTCTGAAAGGTCTTGTAGGTCTCCATAAAACCGTTCAATTTCAGCTTATTTAGCTTTACTGGTGGGGCATAGACTTGGATAACTGTGATATTGAATGGTTTGCCTTGGAAATGAATAGAGATCATTCTGTCGTTTTTGAGATTGCACTGAAGTACTGCATGTTCGAGCTGGTTTTAGAAAAGGCAGAGGAACCAAAGACCAAATTGCCAACATCCACTGGATCGTGGAAAAAGCAAGAGAGTTCCAGAAAAACATCTACTTCTGCTCTATTGACTATGCCAAAGCCTTTGACTTTGTGGATCACAATAAACTGTGGAAAATTCTGAGAGATGGAAATACCAGACCACCTCACCTGCCTCTTGAGAAATCTGTATGCGGATCAGAAAGCAACAGTTAGAATTGGACATGGAACAACAGACTGGTTCCAAATAGAAAAAGGAGTACGTCAAGGCTGTATATTGTCACCCTGGTTATTTAACTTTACATCATGAGAAACGCTGGGCTGGAAGAAACACAAGCTGGAATCAAGATTGCCGGGAGAAATATCAATAACTTCAGATATGCAGATGACACCACCCTTATGGCAGAAAGTGAAAAGGAGCTAAAAAGCCTCTTGATGAAAGTGAAAGTGGAGAGTGAAAAAGTTGGCTTAAAGCTCAACATTCAGAAAATGAAGATCATGGCATCCGGTCCCATCACTTCATGGGAAATAGATGGGGAAACAGTGGAAACAGTGTCAGACTTTATTTTTGGGGGCTCCAAAATCACTGCAGATGGTGACTGCAGCCATGAAATTAAAAGACGCTTACTCCTTGGAAGAATAGTTATGACCAACCTAGATAGTATGTTCAAAAGCAGAGACATTACTTTGCCGACTAAGGTCCGTCTAGTCAAGGCTATGGTTTTTCCTGTGGTTATGTATGGATGTGAGAGTTGGACTGTGAAGAAGGCTGAGCGCCAAAGAATTGATGCTTTTGAACTGTGGTGTTGGAGAAGACTGTTGAGAGTCCCTTGGACTGCGAGGAGATCCAACCAGTGCATTCTGAAGGAGATCAACCCTGGGATTTCTTTGGAAGGAATGATGCTAAAGCTGAAAGTCCAGTACTTAGGCCACCTCATGCGAAGAGTTGACTCATTGGAAAAGACTGATGCTGGGAGGGATTGGGGGCAGGAGGAGAAGGGGACGACGGAGGATGAGATGGCTGGACGGCATCACGGACTCGATGGACGTGAGTCTGAGTGAACTCTGGGAGATGGTGATGGACAGGGAGGCCTGGCGTGCTGCGATTCATAGGGTTGCAAAGAGTCGGACACGACTGAGCTACTGAACTGAACTCAGATATGCAGATGACATCACCCTTATGGCAGAAAGTGAAGAGGAACTCAAAAGCCTCTTGATGAAAGTGAAAGTGGAGAGTGAAAAAGTTGGCTTAAAGCTCAACATTCAAAAAACGAAGATCATGGCATCTGGTCCCATCATTTCATGGGAAATAAATGTGGAAACAGTGTCAGACTTTATTTTTTTGGGTCCAAAATCACTGCTGATGGTGACTGCAGCCAGGAAATCAAAAGACGCTTACTCCTTGGAAGAAAAGTGATAACCAACCTAGATAGTATATTCAAAAGCAGAGACATTACTTTGCCAACAAAGGTCCATCTAATCAAGGCTATGGTTTTTCCAGTGGTTATGTATGGATGTGGGAGTTGGACTGTGAAGAAAGCTGAGCACCGAAGAATTGATGCTTTTGAACTGTGGTGTTGGAGAAGACTGTTGAGAGTCCCTTGGACTGCGAGGAAATCCAGCCAGTCCATTCTGAAGGAGATCAGCCCTGAGATTTCTTTGGAAGGAATGATGCTAAAGCTGAAACTCCAGTACTTTGGCCACCTCATGCAAAGCGTTGACTCATTGGAAAAGACTCTGATGCTGGGAGGGATTGGGGGCAGGAGGAGAAGGGGACGACAGAGGATGAGATGGCTGGACGGCACCATTGACTCGATGGACGTTAAGTCTGAGTTAACTCCGGGAGTTGGTGATGGACAGGGAGGCCTGGCTTGCTGCGATTCATGGAGTCGCAAAGAGTCGGACACAACTAAGCGACTGAACTGAACTGAACTTGTATACCCAGTATACCCTTCCCTCATTCATTTTAAATAAATATGCTTTATGACCCAGCAGTTCCACTTCTGGATATTTACATATATATAAAACATTAAAAATAAGGAATTATATATGATATTATAATTGATAAACATTTTTATATATAGTTATATGTAAATGGTTACATATAAATAAAAATGTTAACTAGCATTACTTACACACACGAAATTGGAACTAACTATACTTATGAGATAAAAAATGATACATCCACTTAACAAAATATTCTTCGATCATTAAAAAGAATAAACTAGATCTTTATGTATAACATTAAAAGAAACTATATACTATGTGAACGTACAAATGTGTATGTATAGAGTAGTAGTTCTCAGCTGAGATGGTTTTGCTCCCAGAAGAGATGTTTCTGGTTGTCAAAACTGGGAGTGGGTGCTGCTGGCTTCCAGGGGATAGAGGCCAGGAATGTTCCTTACATTCTAGGACAGCTTCCACAAGACAGATGTATCTGACTCAAAATGTCCCTGAAGCCTGGTTGAGAAACCCTGGTATAGAGGAGGTCTGAAAGGATACCATTGATTGAAAAAACCAAACAGAAAGTTAAAAATGATCAATGAAGAGTAGATCGTGGGAGAACAGTTGTGAGAGCCTGTACTGGGACATGAATCAGAAGAGCGTAGTTGCAAGACATGTTGTCAGTACAGTATTGAGAGGGCCCTCATAGTTTGTCCTAAGCAACCCTAAAATGTGCTGTAGATGGAGTGGAACCAAACCTATCACCATAATTACTAAAAGTATTATTACATTCTCTTTCAGGAGAATCGTGCAAGGCTCAATGATGCAGCCCATTTAGACATCATTTGTAAGTCTTGGTGGTTTGTATTTACACTTAACCAGTCCAGTTTCATCAGAGAGGCAGTTTTGTATGTGATGGCTCAGATTTTAGAGTCAAGCTGACCTGGTTTCATATTTCAGCTCTGTCACTTAAAACCAGTCTTGTGTCGTTTGCCAAGTCACGTCACCTTTTTCTAAGCTTCAGACTTTTCCTAAATCAAATGGACATAATAACACCCTGTATTTCACAGGATCGTTGTGAGGGTTAAGTAAGATAAGACTTGAAAAGTTCTTATCACAGTAATTGGCACATAATAAGGACATAGTAAGTATTTGCTAGGCTTTGTATTATTGCTAACAGAATTTGAAAATATATTTCTGAGAATTTGTTATAATTACAGTGCCGCTTGTAAGGATAGCACTGACTGGACTTGCATGTGGTGTGGTCAAGGGGGTACTGAGTGAGAGAGGCAGGCATGGCTCCGCAGTCTGCATGTGCCACTAGAAGGAAGATGGACCCCTGACTAAGACAGTGGACACTAGAAGGGGACCAAGCTTGTCACAAAGATCATGGGTTAGTCTCAGATATGAACTATTCGAGGAAACATCAGCATTTGTACTTAATTCTTTGCCATTTATCATGAACTTCTGCATGGTGCTTAAAGGAATCATTATCCACAAAAAATGATTCCTCTCCATTATTATTATTATAACAACCTTATTCAGATATCATTTAGCAGGCCATCTGAATTCTGAAACACAGAACCAAGGAAGAATATATCAGAAAGAAACAAAACCTTTTGGATGCTATCTTTAAGGGCAGACATCACATTGTACCTGATTATACCTGTTTTAGACAAAACTAGATAATGAAGATTTCTCAGGCCATCGCCATAAACAGACTGGGATAGGGAGAGAACACCAAGGCACCAAAAAAGAAAAAAAGACAAGGGCAAGAAAAATAATAGTTCAAAGGCACAGCAGATTGGTGCCCTTGAGTGTTGGAGCCCACAGTCCCTCTTTTTGGGGTGCAGAGCACCTTGATCCTAGGTCCAAAGACACAGATGCAGATAGGGGTCAGCACAGGAACCGAGTAAAGCCAGGATGATGATGTGTTGGGACTGAGCTCAATAACTTACTGGATCCATTTTTAATCCAAGATACTCTTAAGTTTGTAACTCCTAAAGGGCGCCTTCTGTATCCTACATTCATCCATTCATTCAGTCAGTCATCAGATACATATATTTAATGCCAGCCAGTACTCTTGCCTGGAAAATCCCATGGACGGAGGAGCCTGGTAGGCTACAGTCCATGGGGTCGCAAAGAGTCGGACATGACTGAGCGACTTCCCTTTCACTTTTACGCGTTGGAGAAGGAAATGGCAACCCACTCCAGTGTTCTTGCCTGGAGAATCCCAGGGACGGGGGAGCCTGGTGGGCTGCCATCTATGGGGTCGCACAGAGTCGGACACGACTGAAGCGACTTAGCAGCAGCAGCAGCAGCAGCAGTGGCTAGACACTGGGAATAAGATGAACAAGACTAAGTCCAGTATCTCATGTGTACAAGCAAGTGTGCAGATGAACATCTAAATACATGCTGTAATGTCAGGAAGTGATAAGTGCCATGAAGGAAACTAGAGCAGGGCGGGATGTTGTTATTGTTGTTCAGTTGTTAAGTCACGTCCGACTCTTTGTGACCAGGCCTCCCTGTCCATCACCAGCACCCAGAGCTTGCTCAAACTCATGTCCATTGAGTCAGTGATGCCATCTAACCATCTCATCCTCTGTTGTCCCCTTCTCTTCCTGCCTTCAATCTTTCCCAGCATCAGGGTCTTTTCTAATGAGTTGACTCTTCGCATTAGGTGGCCAAAGTATTGGAGCTCCAGCTTCAGCATCAGTCCTTCCAATGAGTATTCAGGGTTGATTTCCCTTAGGATTGACTGGTTTGATCTCTTGAAGTCCAAGGGACTCTCCAGAGTCTTCTCCAATACCACAGTTCGAAAGCATCAATTCCTTGGTGCTCAGCCTTCTTTATGGTCCGGCTCTCACATCCTTACATGACTACTGGAAAAACCATAGTGGGATGGAGGCTTCAATTTGGGTAGAGTGCTCAGGGAGGCCTTTCTGCATGGTGGTGTTTTAGAAGAGACCATAATGAGGTGCCCAAGGAGCTAGGAGAAGAGTGCAGAATAAGCAAAGTCGATGGAAACACCAGTGCCGGGAACACGTCATCGCTGGCTTCTGGAGAGATGCAGCACTCTGGAGTAGACCTGTATGGACAGAATAAATGGTCTAAGAATGAAGGCTAAATCTCTACTATGTTGAGTAATTCATTATAACCCGTTTTATTGGAGTAAATTTAATCCATTGAAAATTTATATTTCAAATAAAAATCTGCATAACTTAATTTGTAAATTACTGTTACTTTCTCCACGTTCACATTATTAAAAATATGTACTTACAAGCCCGTTGCTTGAAAGTTCTCTGACATGCAGTAATAAGCTCTTTCTCCCTCCCTCAGATACTCAGTTTCATCGGCACCAGAAAATTTGGGATGTTTTTCAGATGAGTAAAAGACCAGGTAATGTTTCTCATTTTAAACCAAACACTTGTATTTGATATTTGGGCAATTTAAAAAGGAATAGCAGCATGTTCCTCTTAAGTCTCTTCTTTCCAAATGAAATGATTATTACTCATGTATAGAAAAGTGAGAAATATATTTGGTGAGTCAGAGATACTGGCAGTGTTTGTGTGATTCGATCATTATTGTTCTTACCTTCAGGGTCTTTGCAAATGTATTGAAGACAGTGTAGCTCCCTTGATTTTTCTTGATTTTTCTTTTCACTTTGACAGGTGACAACATTGATCTTTTTGATATGGAAGAATTCAAAAGTTCATTCAAGAAAATTCTTCAGAGAGCATTAAAAAATGTAAGAATAGAATTTATCTGAATTTCCATGAGGTTCAATTTCACGGCACCCGTGCACTGAAAATTCATCACTACCTTGTTTTTTTAATTTGCAAGAATTTCAGTTAGTAATATTCCATACTATTCTACTCAATATCAAAGACAAACTCTGCTCATTGTAAAAACGTTCTGCTCCCCTTACCTTTCAATTCAGGGGTTCTGCTTCTTCCTCAAGAGCAGCACTGCCCGGTAGGACTCTGCACTGATGGAAATGTTCTAGATCAGAAATGTCCAGAACACAGCCAAGTAGCTACATGTGGCTGCCAAGAACCTGAAGTGTGGCTGGTTTGACTGAGAATCTAAAAATGATCATCTTATTTAACAATAATGAATTTTACCTAAATGGCCCTGGGTGGCTCATGCCTGCAGTTGATTCTCAAACTCCTTGACTTGTCTCTCCATCCCCTTCAGTCCAGTTTAGTCATGTCCAACTCTTTGCGACCCTGTGGACTGCAGCACACCAGGCTTCCCTGTCCTTCACCAACTTCTGGAGCTTGCTCAAACTCATCCATTGAGTCAGTGATGCCATCCAACCATCTCATCCTCTGTCATCCCCTCTCCTGCCGGCATCAGAGTCTTCCAATGAGTCCTTTGCATCAGGTGGCCAAAGTATTAGAGTTTCAGCTTCAGCATCAGTCCTTCCAATGAATGTTCAGGGTTGATTTCCTTTAGGATTGACTGGTTTGATCTCCTTGCAGTCCAAGGGACTCTCCAGAGACTTCTCCAACACCACAGTTCAAAAGCATCAATTCTTCAGCACTCAAATTTCTGTATGGTCCATCTGTCACATCCATACATGACTAATGGAAAAACCACAGCTTTGACTAGATGGACCTTTGTTGGTAAAGTAATGTCTCTGCTTTTTAATATGCTGTCTAGGTTGGTCATAGCTTTTCTTTCAGGGAGTAAGCATCTTTTAATTTCACGGCTGCAGTCACCATCTACAGTGATTTTGGAGCCCAAGAAAATAAAGTCTCTCACTGTTTCCATTGTTTCCCCATCTATTTGCCATGAAGTGATGGGGCCGGATGCCATGATCTTAGTGTTTTGAAAGTTGAGTTTTAAGGTTTTTCACTGTCCTCTTTCACTTCCATCAAGAGGCTCTTCAGTTCCTTTGCCTTCTGCCGTAAAGGTGATGTCACCTCCATCCCCTTACCTCATCCTTTAGTCTGGAGCTGGTCCTGCTTTCTACTCAGGCACCTGTCACCGAATATGTTCCCTCATCTCCTTTCTTACAACGACCCTTCTGTGTGCTGTGCATTCATCTCCTACATCCTCATCCAACTTTTCTGCTCTGTTTTTCTTTGTTCTCTTTTGTATCTTTACTCCCTTCCCTCTTCTGCTTCCTACTCTACTGCTTATAAACATGCTTAATTCTCAGAGAAAATACATCCTTTCCCCGGGCTTATCCTCAAGCCCTGTTTTTTCTGCCACAAGACTCTTGGAGGGAAATATTTCTTCTTGTTCCCGCTGTGCCCCCCCACATGGAAGGAATCCCACCAGCCCCTCCCTATTGTCCCCTTTGCTTGTCTCCAGCAGGAGCACAAGCTTAGCCTGAGTTAGCAGCTGCCTGCAGAAAGCACCTACTCTGGTCTACTCTAGGGGCCGGCTCTGCCCTAGCAGGGAGACCACTCACAGTGGTCCTGCCAGTGACTGTGTAGGCAACTCTTCCTGCTTCTGGTTTTGGTGTCAGGGGGGCCACTTGCCTAGAGCAAACTCCTCATTCCATTAATCATTAGTTTTTAAAACATTTTCATAACCCTTAAGACAAGTCAACCCTACCCCCAGTTATTTTTCTTTGTCAGAAATGTCCTAACCATTCCTCCAGATGAACCTTAGAATCATTTTATCAGGTTTACAAAACAGAACAAAATCTTCAGCCTTTTGAGGGGGAACGTATTTAATTTATAAATTAATTCAAAGAAAACTGAACCAAAAGAAGATTTCTCTCTTTTATTATTATTATTTAAATTTTTTGAATAAGTTGTTATTTTGGATTATATTATTTGAAAACTCTTGTTACCATGAAATTGTGAACTCTGCAGAGGTTATAGGAGAGTCCTGTGTGGACTGTGGGTATATTGCATGCACCTGCTTTCTTTTATAAAAGAAAAAACAAACATAAGCCTCATAGGCACAGAATCCATGGCCACTTCTCCAGGAATGTTGTAGATATATGGTCTGGACCCTTCTGGAAGCAGCCTTCTCATGAAGCTCAGACTGACTGGCCGACTCCTCTTTCAAAACTGCAGTCAGCACACCCACCCTACTTCACCCAAAACAAAGGTAGAGAGCATCTCTCTCGGGTCCAGTTCAGAGTTTATGTGCATCTTCCTTCCCAGCACCTTCTCCTCACTTGACAGTCTTTCCTGTCCCTCTTTCAGGCAGCAGAGATTTCTGTTCTCTGAACCCTAGGCCACCCCTACCATGCAAGGAGAAAAAGCGCCTGAAACATTCACATTTCCTCCTACTTTGATGCCCTTGTATTTCAGTTGTTAGATCTCTTCTTATCTCTACCATGGTCCGAAAGGGTTTGCCTCGTGAATGAATTTCAGGCACACTAGGAGGGGCTGGTGGAGAAGGAAATGGCACCCCAGCCCAGTGTTCTTGCCTGGAGAACCCCACGGAGCCTGGCATGGGGTCGCAAGGAGTCAGACACGACCTAGCGACTGGACAGCAGCAACAGCACGGGGCTGGGGGACAGAGGAGCTTTTCCACTGGTCACATCTGTCCTGCTTGAAAGGCCAGCCGGAGAGGGACATGCTGTGTGCGCTGCAGGTTTTAGATGAGGATAAACAGGTAAAGGCCTTGGGTCTTCTCTGTCTGCCCTGTCCCTCTACTCTGAGCTGACCAGCACGTCCTCATCCCTTTCCTCAACCAACTGAGGTCTCCTGGCTTATCTTTACCTTCCTCTGCATAACTTAACTAGTGGCTAGTTAACCCCACTTTCCCAAAGGCTGAGGATGGCGACATCATGCCAAGTAGTATCTCCCGGTGCCCAGGACTGAAGAGTGACTCAGTGGCTGCTCTAGGACAGGTGTCTTAACCTTTTTGTGGCAATGATGCTTTTGCTGTTAGTGAAGCTTATGGACCACTTCTCAGAAGTGTGTTTTTAAATGCTGTAAAGTAAACTCTACAGAATCACAGGGGAAACAAATGATACTAAAAATAGTTACTATGATGGCATTAAGATGGCAAACTGATGCAGTAATGCATGTGCTTTATTAACACAATAAATAATCTCATAATGGGTCTAAAAACAACTAGCTTCAAAGTGCTAATAGGTATAATTGATATTCTTGAGACTCATGCAACAATTGTAATGTGATAAAAATACTTGAGATTTCTGTGGACAACAAAATAACATCCTAAAATTCTACTGTCTTGATGCCTACTTTCACAATTGAAGGAGATGCTAAATGTCACTTACAAATAAGGGATTGAACCCAGGTGTCCTACATTGCAGGCAGATTCTTTACTCTCTGAGCCATCACAGAGGCCCACAAGTAAAGATGAACTATCCACCCCCCCCCAAGTCCATAGATGCCCTGAATTCTAACCATTGACTTGAGGTTAAGAACTCCTGCCCAGAACCACGGGGGAGAGAAGCTGGTATGAGAGGGCACAGGAAGTGTAACTGGGGAGTGCTGGGTGGAGAGTGTGTGTGTGTGTGTGTGTGTGTGTGCACGCGCGCGTGTGTGCGCGTGTGTGTGTGTGCACGTGTGTGTGAGAGAGGATTAACTGCACATCTTATCAGATAAAACTTCAAAATAGAAAGTTCTTGGGAAAACTTACAAAGAGACAAACTAAAAACTATGTTTCAGTTGTTAAAAGTTAGCCCATTTTCTGTCCCTTTCTACTATTTTTTTCAGGACAAAGGCCAAGAAATTATTGAAAATTTGTGATGTCATACATTGATTGTGGGATTTAAATTTTTTTTTTCCTTCCAAAAGTCTTTACAAGGCATGGATGTATCTTTACAAAGCAACCATAAAACACTTTTCCAGAGATTTCCCAAATCACTGTAATGAGAAGTAGGAGAAAAACTGCCAGATTTCAGCCAGACAGTGACATCCTTCACCCCTAAAAAGCATCAGTTGTTGGTGCAACATGATATGTTAATTAGAGAACTTATGTCTTTTTTTTTAATAAGGTGACAGTCAGCTTCAGAGATGCTGAGGAGAACTCGGTATGGATTCGAATTGCCTGGGGAACACAGTATAAAAAGCCAAACCAGTACAAACCTGCTTACGTGGTGTACTATTCCCAAACTCCATATGCCTTCACTTCGTCCTCCCAACTGAAGAGCAATCTACCCCTTCTGGGTCAGGTATGGAACCAACTACTATAAGCGGTATTGTTGTTCAGTTGCTAAGTTGTGTCCGACTCTTTGCAACCCCATGGACTGCAGCACACCAGGCTTCTCTGTCTTCCACTATCTCCTGGAGTTTGCTCAAGTGCCTGTCCATTGAGTCGGCAATGCTATCTACCCATCTCATCCTCTGGTGCCCTCTTCTTTTGCCTCAATCTTTCCCAGCATCAGGGTCTTTTCCAATGAGTCAGCGCTTGCATTATCCTTATCTCAGGGCCATGTAGGTTTAAACTCCTCAGTATCATTTGATGTAAACTACCACCCATAATTCTTGATCTCTTAAAATAAAAGAGCAGGAAGTACTATTATTCTGCAAGTGAGAGCACGGCATCAGCATTGGTTTAGAACTCTCCATTAGTGTCTCGAAATCGAGAAGTAATGCATAATTGAGGTAAAAATCCAACCAACGAAGTCTCTAACCAATCTTTTAAGACTTCATACCCCTTTTTCCCAGTCCCACTCACCCAAAGTAACTGCTTTTAACAGTTTTGCTGGTTCTTTTTGGAAGATGTTTTATTACAGAAACCAGAGTGGTGTATAGGGTCTATAATTTGCTTTTTCTATTTGCATTTTTGTATGGCAGTGTCATTGTAGTATTAACAACTAATCATCAAAAATGGTAACATTTGAGTATTCATCCTTTATTCTTAACTCTCACCTTAATTTATCATAATCCCTAACTTTAAATGGGGTCACTCTGGGGCTTCCCTGGCCGTCCAGTGGTTAAGACTCCGCACTGCAGGGGCCATGGGTTCAGTCCCTGGGTGGGGAACTGACATCCTGCCTGCCGTGTAGTTTGACCAAAAAAAAAAAGGATCTCTTTTCTAAAAATGCTACAAAAGACCTTGCTTTTCTGCGGATCTTAACGCCACTAGCCACTGTTTGTGTTTCTCAAGCTGAGTAACAGAACATGAGATTTAATTGTTCTGGATTTCTTTTCACTTTTAAGTAGAAATTATTCACTGATTACAACTCCTACATTTTTTCTGAACAAGTATTATAAATAAAGGGATAGACACAGTAATGCTATTAATAATCTTGCTAATTTTCACTTCAAGGCACTGACAGTTGCTAGCAAACACCATCAGATTGTGAAAATGGACCTCAGAAGCCGATATCTGGACTCTCTTAAGGCTATTGTTTTTAAACAGTATAATCAGGTAAGCCCATCAATGACTCTATTTAAACCCGAGTCTCCATTTTCTCTTCATGCATAATTTAGAAGTTGAGGAGGTGGGAAAGTCTACCTCCAACAACAGGAGATCACATCAGATGTCCCTGAAGTGGAGAAGGTTTTCAGCAAACATGATAGGAAATAAGATAATTCCTCACTTTCATCTTTTCATAATTGTATTGTGTTTATACTGCCCATCAGTCATTGGAGTGTATGTTATAGGGCCCCTGTTTCCTAATCAGCTATTCCAATCAGAATTTATTTTCTCTTCAGAGTAACTTGACATTATCTTTTGAAGCTGATTATATTATTCTTTTATGCAAGAGAGAAGCAGAATTTTTTGTCCCACTAGTCAAGTAAGTGATATAGGAATTAAAAGAGGAAGCATTGGTTTATGAATTCCCACAGTTTATTTGTCAAAATTATTTGAGTGTATTGACAGAAAACAACAAAATCCTGTAAAGCAATTATCCTTCAATAAAAAAATAAATTAAAAACAAGGTTTTATTTACATGTTTCAGCTATTTACTTTTCACTTGGCAAACATGAAACATTTTTAATACTGAATTTTACTGAGGGCAAATTAATGGTAATTTGTTCGACTGAGTTTCAATAAAATGAGCTCTGCATTTGAATGTTAAAAAAAAAATTATTTGAGTGTGGAACTTCCCTAGCAGTTAGTGGTTAAGACTTCACTTCCAAAGCAATGGGCATGGGTTCAATCCCTGGTCAGGAAACTAAGATCCCATGTGCAATGTTGTGTGAGTCAAAAAAATAAAAAATGTTCCTGGTCAAATATCAAGGCATATTATACTGGGCCAATTTGGTACAAAGGGTATAACCATAATTCCTCATAACTTCATGAGGTGTGTCTAGTGTACTAGGAGTAAACCAAAAACCTATTAAGAAAAAAAAATTTGAATGTATTATTTTCCTTTTAATGATAATGGATCTAGCCATGCTCCAAGGCTCAGGGTTGTTGTTGTTGTTGTTGTTGTTTTTTCCCCTCTGCATGGCATCTGTGTGCTCATATGTTCAGACTCCTATAGAATTGTTAAGACTGTATATCTTTGAGCCCCTAGGTATGTTCTACTTATATATTTTCATCTGTTCTAAGTAGAAAGAAGTGATGGCTTTCTGCAAGCTACTCTTTAAGGAAAACAAGCTTAACATTAAGAAGTTGCATACATATATGTTCCCGTATGTAAAACAGATAGCCAGTGGGAACTTGCTGTTATGATGCAGGTAGCTCACACCTGGTGCTCTGTATCAACCTGGAGAGGTGGGATGGGTGGGAGGTGGGAGGGAGGTTCAGGAGGGAAGGGACATATGTATACCCATGGCTGATTCATGTTGATGTATGGCAGAAACCAACACAATATTGTAAAGCAATTATCCTCCAATTAAAAATAATTTTTAAAAAAAGTTAGGTAATGATTTCGCCCCATAGCACCTTCCCTCTTACCTACCAGCCTCCTACCAAATTGCTATTAATATCAACAGTTCTGCTATGATTAGTTGCATTTCTAGAAAAACTCGTCAAACACTTGATTATAAAAACAGTGCCTTCAGTAGGGGAAAGTGAGTGAAGAAGTCAGGGAGATTTACACTTACAGCAGGAAAGTTATTTTTCTGTAAGCAATGTCAGTGAGGTTTTTTTCCCACAGTTATAAAGACATAAAGCTGCAGCATCACATTGTAAAGGCTGCCTTTGATTTCTCTAGCTTTTGGCTCAGCAGCTATAGTTCTTCCAGATACATTTTTATGTTAACAAGGTACAGAGTTCCTCAAACAAAGCAGCCTTGTTGCTGGCCCCGGCAGTCTCTGTCAATATCGCTCTAGGAGAAATGCTCAACTCCGTCTGTATAGGGCCTCAAATATCTGTGTTGGGAAAAACGAAAAATAAGATTTGCCATACTTTTGTGCACTAAAACCAATTAACATCTATACTTTGAGGTGATAAAATTAGGAAAGCATTCACTTTTTTCTGTTTTCTTTTTCCTAGAGCTTTGAAACTCACAACTCTACTACATCTCTACAAGAAAGAAGCTTTGGGCTAGATATAAATAGTATGTGTATTTTAAGATAAAAACTGAAATTTGGAAGGACATTCCTTTTCAGATTTCTCCCACCCAGTAAAACATTTCTGTACCAGGATTGTGATTCAAAAGTATCTCCTGTTTTCAGAAAACTGAAAAGTAAATTTCTGTTGAAGTGGGGAAGCTAAGCTAATATAGGTCTCCTTTAGAATTTGCTAGAATGGCATCTAATCATAACCACAACCAAACCAAAAAATTAAATAATTTAACTGAGCATTTCTTTTGTGCCAGGCGCCATACTAAGGGGTTTATATGTATCATTTCCTTAATCTTCACAGCAGTCCCATGAACAAGCTCTTTTCATGAGAAAAGAGGGGTAGAAAACTAGGTTTCAGAGAGGTTTAGTAACTTGCTGAGCAGAATCACATAACTAGGAATCAGCAAAGCCAGAAGAAAAAACCGAATCTGAGCCTGGAGCCCAGGATCGTAATGCACTGGGTAAATTGCTTCCCAAGTACTTTATTGCACTTCGTGGGTATTTCGCTTTTTACACATTGAAGGTTTGTGGCCACCGTGTATTGAGCAAATCTGTGGGCACCATTTTCCCAGTAGCACTGGCTCAGGTCGTGTCTCTGCCACAGTTTCTCACAATGTTTCAGACTTTTTCATTTTTGTTACGGTGATCAGTGATCTTTGACGTTACTATTGTAAAAGATTACAACTTGCTGAAGGCTCAGATGATGGTCAGCATTTTTTAGCAGTAAAGGACTTTCTAATTAAGCATGTATATTGTCCTCTTAGACCTAATACTGTTGCACATGTAATAGACCACAGCATGTTATAAACATAACTTTCATATGCACTGGGAAACCAAAAGACTCAGGTGAGTCACTTCATTGCAGTGGTATAGAACTGTACCCACTTATTCCTGAGGTGCGCCTGTACTCAGAATCATGACCATATCACCATTCATAGTTGACATGAGTCCATCCATAGAAAACCCAAGAAAATAGAATATGAAACTACTAATGCAGATCAGAAAGTTCAGAAAAAGTGGTGGGGTATAATATACTATAAAAATGGAAATGTTCCTCCTCCTTGGCAGTGACTTAGCAGTAAAATGAAATGGTACAGCCATTATGAACTAAACCATGACTTTCCAATGGCATAGGAACTAATATTGATTTCATGTTAAGTAAAGAAAGCAGGGTACAAAATTGTGTCTATTTTATAAACCCAGCCTTAAAAATACATATCTTTTTATTCAGTGAAAAAAAGGGTTAGACAAATGTATTAAAATGTTAACAGTATTTAGCTTTGTGTGGTAGGATTATGAGTGATTTTTATCTTCTTTCTTATCAGCCTATATTTCTAACTTTCTACTTTGTAAGAAATTATTACAATCAAGTGAAAAAGCAGTAAATGCTATTTCAAAATTATATGAGCAAGTTAAAAGATTAGGAATGAAAGGATGATACTTTGTGGATGAAATACATTCCTAACAGCTGGTTTCTCTTAAAATCTTCCATCTATAGTGGATTCAAGGATCATTCATGAAAACAAAGTTGAAAAAGAAAGAGTGCAAAGAGTGACTCAAGAAATTTTTGGAGACTATCCTCAACCAAGACTAGAATTTGCACAATATAAGGTAGGATGTTGCTATAAACTAACTACAAGTTATCAATATTTTTTAAAAATAACTAAAATTTCAAGTGGAAAACAATTCAAAGAAACTTATGTCATTCATTTGTCACTTTAATTTTGTAAAATTTATGAGTTAAAATAGACTTCCTTATCTTATTTAGTAAGTTCCTCTGTTGCAAAGGACAACCTTTGGAAATTTTGAATTTGCCTTTCATTTCACCTTTTACATTAATCTAGTTATGTGTAACCAGCTGTGAGCTAGATATTTTTGAGGAAAAAAAAAATTGTATGCTTCTAGCCCATCCACACCTAGAATAGTGTTTGTACATGGTCAGTGCTCATAAATACTTATTGGACAAAAGATTAAAGAAATCAGTCATTATATAGCCCAGTTGGCATCACATAGGGAAAAAAACAGTCACCTGCAAACCTGGCTCATTCCAGAAGTGAGTCACTGCCCACCAGGAAAGCCATATGGGGGGCAAGCCCTTGGCCACCATTAGCAAAATTCAAGATTTATGTCATGACCACTCTAATACTCATATTCATAACACTCTCCTCCCTTCAAACCTTCCAATAAAATTCTTCATGCTTAGAATTTTCTGCAGCTACAGGCCACACTTGAAGTCTATCAGTGATCTGCTTAGTCAGGCCCAACACCTGTTTGGTTTGGTTTGTTTTTAGTGGGAAAAGTTGATTTGACACCTTTCAAGTTAAGTTCCCTGAATGGCGGGTTTTAACCCAGTTCTTTTCAATATACCCTAAGACAGTCATTCTCCAAGTGTGGCCTCTGGGTCAGCAGCATCACCATCACCTGGGAATGGGTAAGAAATGTAGATTCTTGGCCCCCGTAATCCTACTGAATAGGGGATTCTGGAGGTGGGTCCCAGCCATCTGTTCTCACAAGCCCACAAGCTGATTCTGCATAGAGAACCGCTGGTCTAGGACCCATAAGATTCAACCCACAAAACTTCCCTTTATACACATCTGCGATTGTGTCTATTCTCTAAGTCAAGGCACACGTTTATTCATGCCTGCTACTAAACTCCCCCTACCTCTTGTACTTTGAAAAGTGCCAAACCTTCAGGAAACATGCATGAAGACTTCAGTGAGCATCCATTTCCCCTTTGCTTCAAAATGCGCTCATTGTTACCATTTAGCCACATTTGCTTTCTTTTCTCTTTATTTGTTCTGAGCCATCCGAATTATCGGCAGACATTACTCACCCTCTGCATTGCTTCATGCATGAGTGCTTCAGCATTCTGCCTCTAAATTTTAAGAATCATTTTAAGCAAAAAGGAAAAAGTTGAAGTTAGAATCTAAGAGCCCAGTGCCTATTGAAGTAGCGATCCTTGGATATTTGATGATATGAGGAACTGCTATTAATTGTCTTAGGTGTGGTAATGTGGAGGTGAAGTTTAGAAAAAATCCTTTTTAGGTATATATCGATATATTTACAAGCAAGATACCATGGTGTCTTGGATTTGCTTCAAAACAATCCAGTGGATACGGGCAGTAGGGAACAGGAGGTGGGGTAGTAGATGGAACAAGACCGGTGATTGTTTCAGCTGAGTGATATGTACGGGGGACTCCTTACACTGTGCTCCTTCTGTATGTTTCTTAAGTTTTCTATAAGTTAAATTGTGGTAGTGACCCAAAACACATGAGATTTTTTTACACTGAAATGACAGATTACGAAAAATAGTGCTCATTTTCCATTCAGAATGTAAACCTAATGCTCAAGTAAAGGACATCCTGAGGGCAGGATCTCCTGCATGTCAGGCACTGTGCACCCTCAGCATTTTGTGTGCGATATTGCTGATATCCTGGTTTCCCCTAGTGTTTGCAATTAGCAATTTAAATGGTTCCCACTCCCATTCATCCCTGTGTTTCTTGATAACAAGAATTAGTGAAACACATAATCCTGTCTCTTTATATTTTGCCATTGCAATTGATGTATTTAATAGTCATTTATAAATATATTTGATGGCAGCTTGAAACGAAATTCAAAAGTGACTTAAACAGGGGCATCCTGGCTGAGAGAGAAGAGCCCCTCCGGTGCCTGGTAAAGTTCTCTAGCCCGCATCTTCTGGAAGCACTAAAATCCCTGGCCCCAGCCGGTAAGTGGTCAGCTTATTTCACCAGTGGGAATTAACAACACACTACATTTGACCCTCCCTATGCTGACTAATTGCCTCTCAACTTTCTCATGGCTCCAGCCTGCTATTCCATCATGCCTCGTTTTGAAAATACTCTGTTTCACTTAAGGAGGGTCCATGATCCACCCTCTAATCTTGGCCATTTTTAAACTGATGTTTCATTTTCTTTTCTTCTTTTTTTAAATTTTAGGTATTGCAGATGCACCACTTTCTCCACTGCTCACTTGCATACCCAATAAGGGAAGGAATTATTTTAAAATTAGAGATAAATAAGCTATATGTGGTTTTTGTTAAGTACAGCATCCTTCACTGTATTGCATGTAAATTTTAGTTAATGACTAGCTGGAGAACTTCTATCTACAAAACTTGTTTTAGAAATTCATCCTTGATATTGAAGATTTGGAAATGTTCAATGTAATTCTTGGGACTGATTCTTTCCTCCTGCCGCAAAGCATAGCAGTCGTGGGACTAAGATGTGACAGGATGTCTTTTCTCTCACTCCTGTCTCTCCTCAATCCCAGAGAGGTCTGATTCCATTGGGATTTTCTCTTAATCCTTGGATCACAGGAAGAAGCACCAAGAAACTACACCGAACTCAAAATTTTCTAAGAGAAGCATAAAATTGGTCCATTCAAAGGGCACAATTGGGCCCATTAAGTTATTATTGCAGGAGGTAGCCTACTAGGTGATTCAGTTATATAATGATTTCATTGTAAATATGATATTTCTCATAATATGTTTTATCACATATATGGCATTCAAACTGACCGATAATATACCAATTTGTAAATAAAGATATTTAAAAACTGGCACATCAGTCACTTTTAGTGAAAATCCTTCAATGATCATCACTAAATCACATGTCCTTTTATAATAACACTTTAAAACATAGTACCTATCTTGATCCACAAAGGATTTGGTGTTAAAACAACATATGTTACAATTAAGATAGAATTAAAAGTGAGGAAATATGGGCAAATGAAGGACAGAAAAAGAAACGGATAAATAAAAACTAGAGGTAAGATTACCATTGGGCTTCCCTGGTGGCTCAGTGGTAAAGCATCTGCCTGCAATGCAGGAGACCTGGGTTTGATCCCTGGGTCGGGAAGATCCCCTGGAGAAGGAAATGGCAACCCACTGCAGTATTTGTTCCTGGAGAATTCCATGGACAGAGAAGCCTGGCGGGCTGTAGTCCATGGGGTCACAAAGTTAGACACAACTGAGCAACTAACACTAACTAACTAACCCAAGCAGTCGGACTTGAGTCTGCCCTCTTGCACACCGAGCTGGAAGAAAGAAAAGCCTTATGGATGCTGTCTCACACGTAGGGGTTTTTTGGCACACAATACTTTAAAATCAGAATTAGTTACTCCGGTGGGCAAAACAGTACCCTTCTCAAAGATGTCCACATCCTAGTCCCTGGAATATGTAAACCTGTTACTTTGCAGGTGGGGGAGTTATCCGAGGTTTCCTGGAAGGGCCCAATGTAATCACTAGGTCCTCAAAAGTGGGAAAAGGGATAGAAGAGAGCAGAGGGAGATGTGAGTACTGAAGAAATCAGAGTGATGTGAAGAGGGCGCGACTCACCATAAATGACTTGAGAAGCTGGACAAAGCAAGTAAACAAGATTCTTCCATAGAGCCTCCAGAAAAAGCAGCCAGGCCCACACCTTGATCCTGACGTAGTAGACTTATTTCAGACTTCTGACCTCCAGAACTGTGAGTAACAAATTTTCAGGTCACCAGGCGTGTGGTAGCTCGTTACTGCAGCAGTAGAAAACAAGCAGAGCTGCTAATATATTAAAAAGTTGGGAGTTTTCACATAAAAACCTTGAAAAATAAACATGGCAATACCAAAGACTGGTAGCCCCTGCTCTGGTTAGGCTAGATCTGATTTCCCTGGGGTCCTCACCCCTCCCTTTTAAGTACGCCTGGCCTCCTACACTCATTTACTTGACCTATCTGGTCCCTCTTCCTACTTCGTTTCTGGAACCCTGCCCTGAGCTACACTGTCTCCCAAATAGTAATCAGATTTCACCAGTTAAAATACAGGCAAGTAAATCTACCCTCTCTAAAATAATTAACTGTCAATTATAACAGTTCTTTTGTTTGTATAATGTGTCCCAGGCTAGTTACTTGCCTCTCTGCAGATGAGGAAGAACTTATAGTAGGTAACCGCGAGGTCTGTTTTGAGGACAAAATGAGATACTGGATGAAAAGTGCATTCCGCAGTGTCCGGTAAACAAATCATTGTAATTAACAAGGTTCGGCCTCTGCTGCTCTTGAACACTTGGTTTATTTCTAATCTTTGGGAAGTAACGTTCCCGAAAGCAGTGTTTTTTCTTGTATCCAACTTTTCCCCGAGGTTCAGATTTCTAGGAAGGCGAATGAGGCTCAGAGGGACCTACACGTCCTACCTGTTCCCAGGAACCCCTGTGAAGTTTTACACCCCGCCCGCCTCACCTGGCGGCGCTCCGCCGCAGACGCGCCCTCCGCCTCCGGCAGGGGGCGCCGCCGCCGCCGCCGCCGCCGCCGGGCCCCGCCGGATGCTAATAAGGCCCCGCCCCCTGCCGGAAGTCGCTGCGGCGGGAGGCGGGGCCGGCTGGCTTGGTCCGGCCGCGGCGCGAGAGCCATGGCGGCTTCTGAGGCGGCGGCGGCGGATCCCGCGGCTCTCGCCTCGGGCGCCCCGGCCGTCCCGGCGGCCGCGAGGGGAGCCGCCGCCGCCTCGGGCCCGTGGGTGCCCCCCGGGCGGCTGAGAGGCAGCCGGCCGCGCCCGCCGCCGGCGAGGCAGCAGCCCGCGGGTTCGGCGCCGCCGGCCCGGGAGCTCATCCAGCCGTCGGTGAGCGAGCTGTCCCGGGCCGTGCGGACCAACATCCTGTGCACGGTGCGCGGCTGCGGCAAGATCCTGCCCAACAGCCCCGCGCTCAACATGCACCTGGTCAAGAGCCACCGCCTGCAGGTGAGCCCGCCGCGGGCCGCGCCTCCCGGGGCCTGGCGCCACCGAGCGTCTGACGCGGGCGGCGAGGGCCGCGGACGCGACCGCGCCGGGGTCCGGCCGGCGGCGGGGGTGGCGGCCGCCGCGGCCCTCAGAGCGGGCCGGACCGCCGAGGGGCCTCCCGCAGGGAGAGTGGAAGCCCGGACGCAGGAGGGCACGGCGGGGGGAAAGCCCTGTGTCACGCGTCAGGCTGCGGGCTCCGACCCGCGGGACCACCGGCGCGCACGCGGCGGCGGCCCGGGCGTTTCTCACGGTCGTGTCGTGAGCTCTCAGGGCACCTCCGTCCTGTTGCAGAGAAACCGGTGACGCTGCCCGCGTAGTGCTGGGCTTTAAACGCGGGCTCAGCTCTCTGCCGGCTCTCTTTGCACCACACCCACAAGCACCTCTTTCGGGCCTTTGGGTGCTGCCCAGTCATTAGCAGGGAGCTACAGATTTGGCAACAAGTTCCACCGCTTTGGTAATATCAGCTTGGCTCAGGAATGAGAGCTAAGGGAAGTCTCCCCCGAGGATCTTAAGAGGGGACTTTATATATAATCACAGGACAATAATCCCGAACGTTCATTCCACATTACATAAAATGGGGAGGTGATTCTTTTTTCAACCCGAAGTGCACGTCTGTGGAAAGCTTATTAAAAACCCAGAGGTCCAGCCCCACCCAATACCACTTAAATAATAATTTCTCAATCACTACAATAGGACATTTCCTTCCACCACTTCTTAAAGTCTTTCTAAGCCAACAGTGGCTAAGAACGTAATTTTAAAGTGTGTCATTGAAAGCTGCATTGTGAGTATGTAGCTTTTGGTGGTCTGACTTGATTGAGGAGCAAGTTTAAATCACCTAGTCTCTTGCATGGTATGTCTGCCCTTCAGGTAAAGCTTCCTCAGGAATGTTGTTAGAATCAGACTTCTGATAAGAATTTAACAGAAAGCTTGAGCTTGTCGTCTGTAGTAGGGCAGATATGATGACCATGAAGGGCTGTCCACTTCCAGCTCCAGCTAATTAGAGAGGCAACAGTGTTCTTAGGAAGATGAGGGAGCCCAATCAGGGAATGTACTGTGGAGGTAAGCTGAGGTGGGTCTGTAATTTTCCCTGTAGGTGGAACTGCAATTTTCCATGATAGTTCTGGGTTGCTTCCACACACAAGTGCAGTAACTCTGGGAATGGTCGTTCTCCTGTTTCCTCCTTCATACTAAATTTTAATTAAACACTTCCCTTCCTTAAGCATATTTTAACTTGAGTGGATGAACTATATATTTGTAGGAATTCTGCAGTCTAATTCCTGTGTTCTCTTTAGCTCATATGTAACAGCCATCACCCACCTTCAGATTATCCCATCACTGATTACTAAGGTAGACATTACATCTCTAAGCACAACGGAAGTGGCCAGTCTGATGAGGACTGTCTTTACCTTGTTGTCCTGAACGTCGTTCTGGCAAGCACTTTTTAACACTTTATATTGTTGTTTTTTGTGGAACTGCTGTCAGGAGCTATATCTGTCCAGACCTTGTGAAGAATCCATTAAGCAAAAGATAACATTTATCAATACTTCTCAGGATTGGTTTGATAGTATACAATTGTTCATTCCCTTTGTCATGTCTGACTTTTTGCAACCCCATGAACTGCAGCGCTCCAGGCTTCACTGTCCTTCGCTCTCTCCGAGTTTGCTCAAACTCATGTCCATTGAGTCAGCGATACCATTCAGCCATCTCTTCCTGTGTCATCCCCTTCTCCTCTAGCCCTCAATCTTACCCAGCATCAAGGTCTTTTCCAATTAGTTGGCTCCTTGCATCAGATGGCTAAAGTACTGAAACTTCAGCTTCAGCACCAGCCCTTCCAATGATTATTCAGGATTGATTTCCTTTTGGATTGATTGGTTCAATCTCCTTGTGTGCAAGGGACTCTCAAGTCTTCTTCAACACTGCAGTTCAAAAGCATCAATTCTTCGGCGCTCAGCCTTCTTTATGGACCAACTCTCACATCCATACATGACTACTGGAGAAACCATTGCCTTGACTAGACGGACCTTTGTTGGCAAAGTAATGTCTCTGCTTTTTAATATGCTGTCTAGCTTGGTCATAACTTTTCTCGCAAGGAGTAAGCGTCTTAATTTCATGGCTGCAGTCACCATCTGCAGTGATTTTGGAGCCCAAGAAAATGAAATCTGACACTGTTTCCATTGTTTCCCCATCTGTTTGCCATGAAGTGATGGGATTGGATGCCATCCATGATCTTCATTTTTTGAATGTTGAGTTTTAAGCTAACTTTTTCACTCTCCTCTTTCACCTTCATCAAGAGGCTCTTTAGTTCCTCTTCACTTTCTGCCATAAGGGTGGTGTCATCTGCATATCTGAGGTTGTTGATATTTCTCCCAGCAGTCTTGATTCTAGCTTGTGATTCATCCAGCCCAGCATTTCTCATGATGTTCTCTGCATGTAAGTTAAATAAGCAGGGTAACAATATGTAGCCTTGACGTACTCCTTTCCCAATTTGGAACTGGGCCATTGTTCCATGTCTGGTTCTAACTGTTGCTTCTTGTCCTGCATGCAGGTTTCTCAGGAGGCAGGTAATGTGGTCTGGTATTCCCATCTCATTAAGAATATTCCACAGTTTGTTGTAACCCATACAGTCAAAGGCTTTAGTGTAGTCAGTGAAGCAGAAGTAGATTTTTTTTTTTAATTCCCTTGTCTTTACTATGACAGCGTATGTTGGCAGTTTGATTCCTGATTCCTCTGCCTTTTCTAAATCCAGCTTGTTCACCTGAAGTTCTCAGTTCATGTACTGCTGAAGCCTAGCTTGAATAAGTTTATTTCTAATTGTGTTTTTAAAATATATAAAGTTCAGGAATTCTGAAGCATACAGTAGACTAAGAAGAAGGAATATGTTTGAGGCAAGGGCAGATTTTGACAGTCAGGTCTTTACTTGAACTTTAGCCCACCTGAGTATCAGTAGTCTCTCCTGCTTAGAATCTGTGTGAAGCCATTTTTCCAGTTCTAGTCATTTCTCAGATTTCTCTTGTCTGAAGACAGCACAGTGCCTTCAAAATCTCTTTCTGAACTGAAAATTGAACAACCCCAAAATGGACTCTCCTGAGTTGCCTTCCTAGGTCACTAGAGAGACCTGTTTCAGGGGAAATTTGAGAAACCTCACCCTGAACCATCGTTGTTTTTTTCTTGTCAGACAGGCTCACTTTGCTTCCTTGTTCTGTCTTTCTAACCATGTGGCCCCTGAACATGTGCTGTCTTGGTGTTTTTTAAAATAAAGGTGGCCTATGTGACAAAACAGCCATATCTGCACAGTGTTGCCCAGCGTGGTGAATCTGCACTGAGTCGGGAGCCAAAGAAGCAGGCTCCTGAGTCCAAACACTACTCCTGACACGATGTTCTCCAAGTGTTGGGTGGGTAGGGGATAGAGGCCTAAGGAGAAGGGCTGAAGGGGAGCTCCCTGTGGCCTTGAAAGGGTTCTGTGTTGGACCAGAGACTCCAGTGTGCTCCTCCTGGCCCTGAAGCCTGAGTATGTCCACTTGGAGATATGCATAGTATTCCATGGAGATTTTCCCTTTAATCTGTTGATTACAGCTACTTACATAATTCTAGTTTCTTTCCTAGTTTTCTTTTTTCTTTCCTGTAGTTTTTTTCTTTCCTAGTTTGTTTTTTTCTCCTGGATTATGATAATCTTTTCTTCCCTTCCCCATTGGTTGATGTGATGTTCTCATTTTATTCTAATCTTTCCTCAGAAGGTATCCTGCCCTCACTCAAATATTCCCTTAGGATTAATAAGTTCCTCTGAATGATGATGGATAAAGTGGAGATAAGGGTTGTAAGTTGCAAGGTCCATGATACCTCGTAATTTTATGTGGGTTCCTGGTGATTCGGGGGAAAAGAAGAGTAGGAGTAGATGAGCATTTCTTGATTCTTTTATCCCTCGTGTTTGAAAATAGTGAAAGGGACAGGAGGACCATTAAAGAACATCTTACCCAGCAACACACATTTTTAGAGCATGGCATAGTGGATTTTATGGTATGTTCAGTCCATGGGTTTGTTTTTAATGATTTTCCAGCAATTTTTTCTTTTTCTTCTTCAAGGAAAGGTTCCAAGTTGCTCCATAGATCATATTGTACAAAGATGTCTAATTTTAAATATATAATAACAGAGCAAGCTACTTTTCTTCCTGGGGATATTTCTATGAATGCAAAGAGGTGCTTGAGAAGCTACAGTGCCTTTTTTCCCCCCAAACAGTTCCCACAGTTCTTTGCTTTTATCCTCTCTTCTTCAGCAGGGTCCTTTCTCTTGCTTTGCTTTTTTTTCTCTTTGTTTACTTTTCTCCATCTTGTTTTTTATTGTTTCCTCTCATAAGTTCTTTTTCAAATTCTTTTATTTAAAAGATTTTATAAACAGATACCCAAAAAAGTACACAAAACATGAAGTATTCTCTGTACATTTTTTTCAGTTATGCACAGAAGGTAAAGTTAAAAAAAAAAAGTCTGCTAAGTTTTATTGTAAAATGTATATAGCACTTAAGAACGAAAATACCACTTTTTACTGCAGTTCATGTTTTACTGTGCCATCACCATTTCTTCTCTCCCCTGTTCTCATCTCAGAGCTTATTGTCTCTAAACAGGGTTGGGAAGAAGGTCAGGAACTGGGTAGAGAGGTGGTGTGGGGATGGGCCGAGGAATTGGCCCTAAGAATGCGGGAAAGTGAACCACGCCAGGTTGTTGCTGCACCTGTAATGACAACAGCAAGATGTTGGCATCGGCATGGCTGCCTTTAGCGGCTCATCCTGGCATGTGATACAGCTTTAACTTAGGTGACCATAAACATCTACTCTTGAAAAGATTCCTAAGTGCAACAAATACATATATTCCTCCTCTTGAAAACATTTGGGGAATGTTAAGGAGTTCCATTAGCTATAACAGAGAAATAACAGAAAAGAAGTGTAGTTTGAAGCTGTTTAGTACAGGACTGTGGATGTCCCAGTGGCTAGAAGAATTTGGAGTGCCCTCGAATATGTTTGAGTGAGGTAATGTTATAATCAGAGCTATATTTTAGAAAGGTGAATCTGGCAACATGTGAATGAAAAGAAAAGTGAAGGTTTAGAAATTAGGCTAGTGACAAAGTCCAAACAGTCGGCATACTTGAACTATTGATGGTAGCAGTGAAAAAGGAAAGACGAGGAGGTGGCAGGAGACATTATAAAAGAATAGCTAGCAAAACTTGGAAGCAACCAAGATGTCCTTCAGAAGGTGAATCAGTAAGTAACAGTGATACATGCAGACGGTGGAGTATCAGCCCTAAAGAGAAATGAGTGGTCAGTCAGTGGTTGTCAGTGCTTACAGGGAAAGGTGTCATGAATAGGCGGAGCACAGATTTTTAGGGAAGTGAATACACTCTGTATGATATAATAATGGATAACTGTCATTATCATTCAGCAAAACCCATAGAATGTGCAGCACCAATAGTGGATTCTAATATAATCTAGAGACTGGGTCATAATGATGTGTCAGTGTAGTTTCATCAGTTGTAAACAAATGCACCATTCTGCTGAGAGATGTTAATAGTGAAACAGGCTATATTGGAGTGGGTTGGGGGGCTGCATATAGTGTATGGGGACTCTGTACTTTCCACTCAGTTTTGCTATGGAATAAAACTCTTAAAAATAAATTTTGTTAATTTTTTAAAAAGGGAAGTGAACAGGTATATGAGAACATGCATGATAGGGAGTTTGAAAAGGGGTAATAAAAGGATTGCTAAGCAAATTGAGGATGTTTTAGAAATGAGCATGAATTTTGTGGTGACCCCGTAAGCAAAGTTTTATAGAACATTTGACAGGCTAAAACACAGAAGAGGGCCGTCTCCTTGGTATATAACTAAGAAGAATTTAGTAATGGTCAAGAGAATTAATGCTTATAGGGTCTTTCTTAATATCTTGTCCACATTTCATTTTTTCTTGCATATTATACACTAGAAGGAAGTTAATATAAGTTTGAGAAGTATTTCCTTTAAAAAAGATAAATTGGTGAATGGGATGAGTTTGATGACAGTGTTATTGTCATTTGAGCCTAGCAGATGTCCTTGTTTTAACAAAAGCAGCATTCCAATCAGACTTTCACAAGTATAATATTTTCTTTAAGATGAGTCCATAGGTTTTCTTTTTTAAATCGAAGTATAGTTGATTTACAATGTTATGTTCACAGCAAAGTGATTCAGTTTTACATTATATACTTTCTTTTTCATATTTTTCTCTGTTATGGTTTGTCACTGGGTCTTGAATATAGTTCCCTGTAGTATGCAGTAGAACCTTGTTGTCTGTATATTCTATATATAGTAGTTAGGATCTGCTAACCCCGGACTCTTGGTCTATCCCTCCCCCAGCACCCCTCCTCCTTGGCTACCACGAGTCTGTTCTCTATACCTATGAGTCCACTTCTGTTTCATGGATAAATTATTTTGTGTCACATTTCAGATCTCACATGTAAGTGATATCATGTGGTAGCTGTCTTTCTCTTTTTGACTTAAACTTCACTTACATGACCATTGCGAGTTCCAGCCGTGTTGCTGCCAGTGGCATCGTTTCGTTCTTTCTTATGGCTGAGCTGCACTCTGTTGTATATACATACGTCACATCATCGTTGTGCATTCATCTGTTGCTGGACATTTGGGTTGTTTCCATGTCTTGGCTATTGTGAATAGTGCTGTTACGAATATAACGGTGCATGTATCTTTTTGAATTGTAGTTTTATCTGGATATATGCCCAGGAGTGGGATTGCTGGATCATATGGCAGTTCTATTTTTAGTTTTCTGAGGAACCTCATACTGTTTTCCATAGTGGCTGCACCAACTTACATTCCCAGCAACAGTGTAGGAGGGTTCCCTTTTCTCCACGCCTCTTCAGGGTTTCGTATTTGTAGACTTTAATGATGGCCATTCTGACTGATGTGAAGTGGTAGCTCACTGTAGTTTTGATTAGCATTTCTCTAATAATTAGCGATGTTGAGTAATGTTTCATGTGCTTGTTGGCCATATGTATGTCTTCTTTGAAGAAATGTCTATTTAGTTCTTCCACCTGTTTTTTGAATGGGTCGTTTGTTTTTTGTTGTTGAGTTATATGAGCTGTTTGTATATTTTAGAGATTAAGCCCTTCTATGTTGCATCGTTGCAAATATTTTCTCCCATTCCACAGGTTGTTTTTCCGTTTTATTATGGTTTCCTTTGCTGTGCAAAAGCATGTAAGTGTGATTCAGTCTGATCTGTTTACTTTGCTTGTATTTCTGTGCCACAAAAACAGTGTTTAATGTATAGTATGAGTGTAGATTAGCTTATTGTCACTAAGTTGGTTGGTAGAAAGCAAAAGAAGCAACAAAAATCTCCACAGCAGATAACTAGTAGCTGTAATAATGGAGTGATTATGTGATAGCCTTAGTCACTGAGTCATGTCTGACTCTTTGGGACCCATGGACTATAGCCCACCAGACTCCTTTGTCCATAGGACTTTCCAGGCAAGAATACTGGAGTGGAGGACTTCTCCTCCAGGGAATCTTCCCAACCAGGGATTGATCCTGCATTGCAGGTGGATTCTTCACCTGCTGAGCCATTGGGGGATTATGTGATAAGCACTGTTTTATAATACTGTTAACTGTAATGCTACTAACTGAGTCCTCACCACAACCCTGAAAGTGAAAGTGAAGTCGCTCAGTCGTGTCCGACTCTTTGCAACCCCGTGGACTGTAGCCCACCAGGCTCCTCCGTCCATGGGATTCTCCAGGTAAGAATACTGGAGTGGGTTGCCATTTCCTTCTCCAGGGGATCTTCCGGACCCAGGGATCAAACCCAGGTCTCCCACATTACAGGCAGACACTTTAACCTCTGAGCCACCAGTCCTCACCACAACCCTGAAGTAGGTCCTATTATCGTGCCTACTTCACAGATAAGGAAACCAAGACAGTTAAGTTTTTCAAGGTCAAAGGAAAGGAGCAATTCAAACTAAACTACAGCAGTCCATATTCCAGAATCCATGGGTTTAACCACTGCACCATGGTTCTTAAGCTCAGCTACACATTAGGATCATCTACAGAGCTTGTTAAACCAAAGGGAGTCTTAGCCACGTGGTCGTTCATTTCCTCTCTAGGTGCACACTGATGGTAGAGGAGGAGGTGGCATGTTCCAAAGGTATTGAGTCCTCTCTCATCACAGCACCTAAGGACTCAAACATCGAGGAGCTGCCGCAGCAGCTGAGGCCTCACACATGTCTGGGTGTTTCCAGGGGCCTGTAGAGGCCCTTCATCACTCCAGCCCCCACACACCTTCCTCTGGGGCCAACCGGGGGTGGCCAGTTAAGAATTAGAGTGGAGGCCATCGGTGTTTCACTCCTGAGGTCTGTGGGTTCGTCAAGGGCTATAAGATAGTACTTCAAGCTAAATTAACTCACCAGTTATTTTTAAAACCCATCAAAAAGTCAATCACATACTTAATAACAAAGGATTACTCAGATGAATTCATACATATATGAGGTGCTTACAGCAGTGCCCAGCACAGTAGTAGGCGCTGTGTTAGTGCTGGCCATTATAATGATTACTAAGTTTCAGATTAGAGCATGGTGCCTGTATTCATGCTGCCGTATAAGAGCTGTGTCAGCTCGCTTTAGCTCTGTTAGGGGGCATAGTGGTGATCAGAGAAAGTCACTGTGCTCTTTGTCAGGAAGACCTCAATCGTAGTCAAAGGAGGTTTTTTTCAGAGGCTCACCCTGACTCAGTGGGGGTGAGATAAGAAAGGAGGGAAGACTTAAGGATGACACTAAGTCTTGAGCCTGAGAAACTCTTGCAATTAAAGACATTGGGTTAAGGGCAGAGATTTTTAAATCTAGAAAGAATCTTAAAGGAATGGATAGAAGATTTTTAAACAACATAGTTGTTTTTTGTTTATGTTATTTTGAAAAATTGTAACATATATTGAGTTATAGTTTATGCGTGATAAAATTTATACATTTTAAGTGAATAATTCAGTTATTTTTAAGTAGATGCACAGTTCTGCAACCAGTGCTGCAATCCCAAACTTTAGAACATTTTCCTCGCTCTATAAAGCTCCCTTGTGCCCATCTTTAGTTGTTCCTTATTATCACCCCCAACTTGCTCTGATGGTTTTTTAAAGATCATTATTTCATTTTTCTTTTGCAGGATGGCATAGTAAATCCAACAGTAAGAAAAGATCTGAAAACTGTACCGAAATTCTACTGTTGTCCAATTGAAGGATGCCCTAGAGGCCCTGACAGACCATTTTCTCAATTTTCTCTCGTAAAACAGGTATTTTACTTGCCTTAACTAACTTACTATACTTACTATACTTAACTATACTTAACTATATACTTCTCTATACTTATACTTACTATACTTAACTATATACTTCTCTAGGGATGAAATGCAGATGTCATAAACCCAATGTATTGTAATTACTTGCCAATCATAACAAGAGAATTGAGCAGAAAGCTGCTTATAAGGACAGACACCCGAGTCTCTCACTTGGGAAAGAATGAGTGGGTGTGAGCAAAGGCTGGCTGGTTCTTGAGGGGAAGATGTCCAGAGTGGATTTGGAGAGAAGACCAGGTCAGCAAAGTATGATAGATTGGGTGTGCGTCCAGATCTCTGGTGTGACTCTTTCAAGGTTAGAGGAGCAGAGGCATAGGGAGGTGTTCTCCCGAGGGAGGAAGAAACTCTAGGAAAAGAATTTCAGAAGCAGCTCCCCCAGAGAGGAGTGAGGGACCTGGTCAGTGGGGAAGGTGGTGATTCTGGACGGGAAGAAACTGAAACACTTCCCTGAGGGTTTGCTGGAGGGGTTCCTGAGAAAAGCACTCCAAGACTTGTTCTGCTTGCAGCACTTACTTGTACATTAGAATGTAGGGGTGGATACCCTGGATTGTTTCCAAAACAGTCTCAACTTTTCACAGAGATGAGGCATATATTAAACAGCAGCTTGCCTGCTTTTTCTTTTGCAGGCAAAAGAATTTGAAATTTCATTTTGCAGGCAAAATGAAAAATGAATTTTTCATTCTTTTGATTTGCACTGCTATATTTTTTCATGTAAAATCATTGTTATTTGGGGTATGTTGATGACTTTTGAAAGGTTTTGAGCAGTTGCAGATTTTCAGTTTGGTCCTTTTGTGTTCTTCCTAGCACTTTATGAAAATGCATGCTGAAAAGAAGCATAAATGTAGTAAGTGCAGCAATTCGTATGGCACCGAGTGGGACTTGAAAAGACACGCAGAGGATTGCGGCAAGACCTTCCAGTGCACGTGTGGCTGTCCCTACGCCAGCCGGACCGCGTTGCAGTCCCACGTCTACCGAACTGGCCATGAGATCCCTGCAGAGCACAGGTGAGGGAGGGGTGGCGCCAGAAGCCGGAAACTCCCTGGAGCGCTGGTAGCGTGAGCAGAGAGGAGGAATGGTAGGGAAAAGGTGAGACGTGAAGAAGGGGACTTTCGGAAATGGCAGCAGTACTAGTAAATAATCCACATCTACTTGACCCAGTTGTGCTCCTTACTCATTTACCAACTCCTTTAAAAGGTCCCTTATTATTCCCAATTGAAAACTTCCTGGGCTTTTTTTTTTTTTTAAGATTTGTGTATTTATTTTTGGCTTTTCTGGGTCTTGACTGCTGTGTGGGCTTTCTCTAGTTGCAGTGAGCAGGGGCTGCTCTTGTGTGTGACGCCAGGGCTTCTCACTGTGGAGGCTTCTCTTGCTGTGGAGCACAAGCTGCAGTAGTTACGGCGCAAGCATTCAGTAGTTGCGGTGCACAGGCTTGGTTGGTCCGCCAGAGGCAGGATCTACTCGGACCAGGGATCAAATCTGTGTCACTTGCACTGGAGGTGGATTCTTGACCACTGGACCGCCAGGGAAGTCCCTGTTGAGTTTTCAATTCTTCCAAAACTTTCATCGTTTTCTATTAGAGGGATACTGGATTGTTGAAGAGTTGTTTAAATCATGAAATCGCTTCATTTGAAAGGTCAAATTTATATTTGGATTAATAGCTTCCTATTTTAGAAATGATAATCACTGCATTATATAATATGTTAGCTTCCTGATGCTTGTGGATCTAAGTTGAGTTCTAGTGCCTAGAGCTTTACCCAAAGGTGTGCTTCCTCCTTTCCTGTTTGCATGTTTCTGAACAACTGTGTAATGGGCCAGATTACAAACGGGATTTCTTTTCACTGGGCTGAATCTGACCCCTGCTGTAGATGTGAGACATAGAGCTTATAAGTGAAGATACAGTGCCAGGGTTGATGAAGAAAGCTGCAGTTTAAAACCACTTTTCTCTTTTTCACTCTGTCGTTGTTTTCAGGGACCCACCTAGTAAGAAAAGGAAAATGGAAAGCTGCCTGCGCAGCCGGAAGCTGTCCAGGAAGACCGTTGAATCACTGAGCAAGCAGCCAGTTCCCCGACCAGACGCTCCAGAGCTAGAGACTTCAGAAATAAAGCTGCTGGCTTCCTTTGAAGACTCTTGCAGCTCTAATGCCAAACAACAGACTCTTCCAGCAGCTCCAAGGTACCCTCAGAAGTTGCTTTTACCAAAGCCCAAAGTGGCTTTGGTTAAACTCCCCGTCATGCAGTTTTCTCCCGTGCCTGTCTTTGTGCCTACAGCCGACTCCTCGGCCCAGCCTGTGGTGTTGGGTGTCGACCATCAGGGCTCTGCCCCCGGTGCCGTGCACTTACTGCCCTTGTCCATTGGAACCCTGATCCTCGGCCTGGATTCGGAGACCTGCTCTCTCAAGGAGAGCCTCCCTCTTTCAAAAGTTGTAAATCCTGTTGCTGTTGAGCCGATTAGCACAGGTATTCAAGTGAACTTGGGTAAAAGCCCATTTAGCCCGTTACAAGAACTGGGGAACACATGTCAGAAGAATAGCATTTCTTCCATCAATGTGCAGACAGACCTGTCCTACACCACACCACAGTTCATGCCGTCTGCACAGTGGGCCAGCCCTGACTCCTCTGTGTCATCCTGTTCGCAAACTGATTTGACATTTGGTTCCCAGGTTTCCCTTCCCATTAGTGTTCAAACTCAGACTTTTTTGCCCAGTTCTAAGGTAACCTCATCCATCGCTGCTCAGACTGATGCATTTACAGATGCCAGTTTCCAGCCAGGTGGGATCTCCAGAGAAACTCAGACCAGCGGAATGCAAAGTCCAGCAGATGACCGAGTACAGATGGACCAAGCTGTAATGTGTGGAAACATTTTTGAAAGTGTCCATTCATCATATGGTGTGTCTACAGACAGTATTATAAGCAGCAGCTTAGTAGCAGAGACTGTAACTCATGACTTGTTACCTCAGAACCACGCTAAAACTTTAACTCAAGATATTGAGAAATCCACACCAATTATAAACTTCAGTGCACCAAACAGTATACTTTCGTCACAGAACACAACAGATAATCAGACCCAAACCATGGATTTACTAAGTGATCTAGAAAACATCTTGTCAAGTAACCTACCTGGCCAGACGCTGGGCAGTCGTAGTCTTTTGTCTGACACAAACACTGGACCTGACACCCAGCTCCCATCTGGCCCAACCCAGAATCCTGCGATTGATTTTGATATTGAAGAGTTCTTTTCAGCCTCAAATATACAGACACAAACCGAGGAGAGTGAGCTTAGCACCATGACCACTGAGCCAGTCTTGGAGTCGCTGGACATAGAAACCCAAACTGACTTCTTCCTTGCAGACCCTTCTGCCCAGGCCTACAGTTGTAGGGGAAATTCTAGCTTCTTAGGCCTTGAGATGTTTGACACGCAGACACAGACAGACCTGAACTTCTTTTTAGATAGTAGCCCTCGTCTGCCCCTGGGAAGTATCCTGAAACACTCCAGCTTTTCTATGAGTACTGATTCATCTGACACAGAGACCCAGACTGACGGAATCTCCACTGCTAAAAACCTGCCTGCCCTAGAAAGCAAAGTTCAGTTGAACAGTGCCGAAACACAGACCATGAACTCTGGCTTCGAAACTTTGGGGAGCTTATTCTTCACCAGCAATGAAACTCAGACAGCAATGGATGACTTTCTTCTGGCTGATCTGGCCTGGAACACGATGGAGTCTCAGTTCAGCTCTGTTGAAACCCAAACGTGTGCAGAACTACACCCAGTCTCCAACTTCTGAAAGCGGAGTCCACATCGGGGATGGATTCACAGTTCCCTTCTGGATTTAGAAGGTGAAGAACAGGGACAACAGTATTAACTCTACTGAATGTAGTCGACGATACAGTTACTTCGATTCTTTGAGGTTCTTTGCCTTTTTGTACCTGTAAACATGAAGTTTGTGTAAAAATTTTTGAGTGTATTATAAAGTGTAAGATGTTGATCTGAACATGATTGTTTTTGTGTTACCAACATTTGCCCTTTCAGTGTAGTCTTCCCTTTTTTAAAAAAAAATGTATTTCACACCTTTAAAACCCATCTTGCCATTTAGCTGAAGCCAAGCTCACCAGGACTTAGGGTACAAACTTCAGATCTTCAAAACATTTTCGTCAAAGCATGACTGACTTAAATTGCACCTAAAATACTCTTGCCAGTGCTTGTTAAGAGAGTCCTGTTCCCTGATAACGTGTAAAGAAGTCTGATGCTGCACCGTCAGATTTAAACAACAACAGCTTCGCCTGCTTTGACATCTTAGTCTTCCCTAATTTGAAGACACAAAGGAAAACTACTGTTGTCTTTAGCTTCTGAGACAATTTGCATATAGCCAATGCCATCCCTCTACGTGAACTGTTACTGGTAGGAACATAAGTGTGTAGTACTTTGCTCACAAGACATGTTGCTGTACAATTATTGCTTAAAGTGGTAGCGGCAAGCACTTAGTGTAAATAGTGATCCTTTCAGTCTCAGTGACAGTAAGTCATCCTGACTATGGAAATGCTGGGCTGTAGAATCACGCGTTAGCTCATCCTGGAGTGTGTCCTACAAGCCATCCCTCCTGCACCCTACCAAAGGCCAGGGTGGTGCTCCAGAGCTGCTCCTGAAGGTGCACCCCACCCGCTGAGTCTGAGTTTTGTCGCTCTAAATGTTAAAAAACAATAAAAATAGTAATGTAAGAAGAAAAGGATATTCCCTGTTACATTTCAACACTTTTCATAAGCTTGCTAGGGCAAGAGTGCAATCAACAACTATAGTAAAGTGAATCTTCTTTTCATCCACCTCATTTTCTTCCTTGAATGAGGAAACACACTGGTCTAGCAAGAATAGTGTTTGTGCCTTGAGGATGGCAATTCTAGAAGAGGTCCGTCTAAAATACGGCATTCTGCATTATGTTGCTTTGTTTGTTTAGAGAGGGTAATGCTGAACGGTCTTCAAAGAAAATGAAGTGAAGATCCAGCACTTCAAGAACATAGTATGTTTTGAGATGGCTGAGCAGTCAGGTACACTTGTAGGGTTTTTTGTATTTAGAAGATCCTGAGTTCTTGATTGTTGGCCAGCTTTCAGGCAAGTAAAAATCAGTGCAGTCTGTATATTTTCCTAAGTTTACCCCAAAAAATGCTCTATTCCTTATGTGGCACATGCTTGATGCTGCTGAAGACTAAACCCTCAAAATACAACCTAAGGAAGGAACTAATAATTCATTAGAGAAAATCATTGGTGTTGCTACTAATTCCTATCCCATAGAAGAATTGGTGGTAATGGATAAATAACATGTCCTGGGCAGATGAACTCAACCTGGTAGATAAAAGTTTGCTTGGGTCACAGTTGCCTATGAATGTGGGTTTCAAAACAAACATAAAGCCTTAACTTAGTATTTCATTATGTTTTAGAATCATCACTGCCTTAACGTTTCAAACATCTATTTCAGTTCTCCTAGTAAGAAGTGCATGTTTGTTCTGGCTTTTTGTAAATATATATGCAGTGATCTATGGCTTTAAAAAAAAAAATCTGTGTGTCTGTGACAGTGTTTGTTAATTCAGCCAACGGAATTATTTACAGAAAATTGAGCATGTAATAGTTCATGTACCAGTAAGAACTGTCCCCCACCCTGAACCTTAGTTAGTTCCCTGAATTGTTCTAAGATTATTTGTAAAAGCTGAAAACTCAGTGATTAAAGAGAAGTGAGAATTCTACCTTTTGTGTGAATTCTTCAACATACTCATAATGTGACTTTGTTGCCTTTACTCTTCACAAATTCTTCCTCTGAAAGTCACATGATGAAATGACTGTGCCTAGTTATTTCCATTATCTTTGTTCATGAAAATATGCTAACAGTTTTCCCAGTAGAAAGGAAAAAGACATTCTATTACCAAAGCTGCTATTTTGATGTAAAGTTTTTATTTTGATAAAAACTACCATAAGTTTTTGGAAAATTTTTTCAAAGTAAATTACCCATTTTTTTTTTCATCCAAATGTCACCATTTCATAATGGGGTGTCTTTTATCTTTGTAAGTAATGTGGTTCCAGCTTAAGAGCAAATATGCAAGGGTAAGGCTATGAGTAGTTCTTTGCTCAGTCACTAACTGTAGGAAAGCCAAATCAGTGTGTTCGATTCCTTTGAGATAAAGGGAAATAAAAGAAGAAATTTTTTATAGGCTTACCTGAAAGATGCAAAGTTTGAAGCTACTTTTGATTGGAAGAAAACATTGTGAAGTTGAATTGTTCACTAGTTGTGAAGTTGAATTGTTTTAATAGTGGTAACTGACAGGGTGGTTTTTTCATGTAATCCTTTATGATCTCAGTTTTAGAATGCTTATCTTAGTTCCAGTCCAGACTTAACCTAATACTGACACGGAAGAGCGCTTACTACTTGAATATTTAAAGTAATGCTTCTCAGATTTGTCTTCAGAAGGCTCTTAAACAAAGAGCCTGGGAGGAATGTGTAACTTAGAAGCAT
Source organism: Budorcas taxicolor (assembly GCF_023091745.1). NCBI lineage: Eukaryota > Metazoa > Chordata > Mammalia > Artiodactyla > Bovidae > Budorcas > Budorcas taxicolor. The sequence goes on from NW_026291827.1 coordinate 108,274, forward strand.
TTAGGAATGATGCCTTTGGTTCAGTTCAGTTGCTCAGTCATGTCCCACTCTTTGCAACCCCATGAACCGCAGCACGCCAGGCCTCCCTGTCCATCACCAACTCCCAGAGTCCACCCAAACCCATGTCCATTGAGTTGGTGATGCCTTTGGAGTCTCAAGTATTGTTTTATATCTCATATACATGTGTCTGCTTATCTTATGTACATTAAAGTGTCACGGATTAGATCTGACACTAGGAAAGGACACAGTCTTTTGACTTACTGGTTACTCCCAACACCTAAAAGCCTTAAAACACATGAATGTTAATTTAGTTTTTTCAGCAAGATGTAGGCTAATCTAATGTTCTTGATAGTCAAGAAGATAGTCCTTTAAAAGAAAAAAAAAAGAAGATAGTCCTTTAAATACCATTGTTTTGCAGTGCTTAAATCCAAAGTTTCTCACAGTTGTGTGAACTATATTTACTAGTCTACATATCTATCAACAGGTGCAGAACTAAAGAGCAAATGGACTCTCAGGTTGTTGGTCTCCTCAAATTAACACATTTGGGCTCTCTACTTTAAAACATGCATGTGTGGGGACCTGCCTGGTGGTCCCCCTGACAATGCCAGGGACACAGGTTCGATCCCTGGTCCAGGAAGATTACACGTACCGCACGGCTAAGCCCGTGCGCCACAGCTACTGAGCCTGTGCTCCACAGTAAGAGAAGCCGCTGCAGTGAGAAGCCCACATGCAGTAAAGGAGACCCAGTGCCGCCAAAAAGAATAAGTAAGTAAATAATACATTTTTAAAAATAGGATAAAATATGCATGTTTGAAAGGAGCAAATGAGGGAATAAGAGTACTGTCTATAATAAACGGGAAGAGTGCCGGTATTCATTCAGTTCCTTCAACTTCAGGGAGAAACATGTAAAAATCTATATATTGCCTTACTAATAAATACTAAGCACATTTGTAACTTTGTTCTAAATCTACAAAATCAGAAATAGCAAAGATTGTCACAGGGGAAATTCATTATCAAGGCCCTTCCATTCACTTGGTTCCTTTACCATCTAGCAAGTTAATATTACAGGACATAAAGACTACAAAGAAGAAACAACAGAATTTATAACTTTTAGTTTATCATTGAAACAGTCATATATTTCAGAAAATAAAAAAATATTTTTTAAAAACTTTATCTCCATGAATTCTCAAAGATGTATATATTACCTATGTGAACAAAGACTTTTTTTTTTTCTTTTTTTGGCTTAAGTGAGATTAGCATAGTATGTGTCAATAAGACCTTGTCCCAAGCTTGGCATCTTCTCACTGCTTTTCTTGCTTTTTTCTTGTTTGTTTTTCCACGTCTGCTTGCAGCTTTGTACTCTGCTTTCTGGTGATCCACTGCTTTTTCCTTGTCCTGGGTGAAATATTTGGTTTTATGATTGCATCTCAAAAATGTTGCTGCTTAGGACTGAATTTGAAACTGATACCTCTCCTACTTTATCTTCTTTTTCCTGTGCTGTAACGAGAAATTTAGTGACTTCAGAAAATGTAGAGCTTGTGCTGCAATAAAAATTTGGCAGAAGTCAGTGCATCTGAATTAACTTATCACAAAAGGATATCTGACCTTAGAATGCTCCTCAAAGACTTCCCTATTTAAAAAGTGAGCGCTCAAAACTTAAGATTTTATAAGTTTGCTTTTTGAGAAGCCATCCAAACTTTGGCAAATGATGCTTTAGGAACTGTTTATATTGTCTTAGTTTAGTTTGTGGTAATAGTTTTTGTTTAGCTATATTTGAGAGTCTGGTACTTATTAATGAGTTGTAGGCTGGTTGTTTTTTTTTTTTTAGCCTTTTCTTTTGGTAAGATATGGTATATTTTAGAACCGTTTAAATCCCGTTTCTCTGATGACATATGTGTCTAAGGAGTAAGTCTTCAGATTTCAAGTTCTCCCATTAGCTACTATAATGGTATCTCCCTAACATTCCATTTTCCTGGGATTACATTAGGATTACATTAGAAAAGTCCATCATGAGGATTTGGTGAATGGCCACAAAACAGAGCCCGAGCAGAGTCATGAACAGTATTGGGACCAGTGGCTTTTATCTTGTTAGTTAGATTTCTGCTTCTCTTCAGAGCACATGCAGATGTTAAATGAAATTGCTAACAGTTCTTTCACATTTTACAGAGTTAATAGTCCTAACCCTCCTGCGTTGCTGGAAATAAGGCTAGTTTATGTCTTCAAGTTAGCACTCCTCAAATTTAAGTAAGTGAGAAATTGTTTCATTTTAAGATACATAGGGAAGCAAGGCTTGTAGTTTGAGCCAAAGGAGAGGAAAAAAGCCATTTTCACATATATAAAGTATCAATTTTCCAGTGGCTTTAAGGAGGGTCATACATACTGGGCTGCCTCAGTATTCACAGCAATTTAGCAGTGAATGTGAGGAGAGTACTGGTTGAAAAGTAGAGAATTCTGAATTATGCCATTAAATGTAAATACACCAATTTAGCGTCTTAGAATTTTCTTGAAAACCTTGCCAAAATAATGCACATTCTCCTAAAGAGAATCAGATTATGCCTACAGCTCTCCCTGGCTCTGACTAAATGAGCCCTACTGTTAACTCTGAGAGAAATGGTCCCAGGGAAAAGCAGGCCTGGAGGGAAACGGAGCAGGTGCCCCCGGGAGGCCCTGAGGGACCAGTCAAAACCAAGAGCTGCCCAGGATGAGGCAGGCGGAACTTCTCCCACAATTCCCTTTGCCTCTGTGTCAAGGCTTCCACTCGCTCTGGAAGCAAAGCTGTCAGAGAAGCTGCAAACAGGTATTGGGTTCTAGATAATTCCCTAAAGCACCTATTCTCACCTGGACCCTTGTGGCACTTGGCAATGTCTAAAGATATTCTTGATTGTCACAACTGGGAGGGGACCGTTGGCATCTAGTGCGTAGAGGTCAGAGATGCTGCTGTTCTCCTCTATGCACAAAACAACCCCACACAAAGAACTACCCATCCCTAACGCCAGTAGTGCCAAGGTTGAAAAGTCCTGCCCAAGGGGCCAGCTGGTGAGGTGGAACTTTAAGCATTGCGGTGGATGCAGTGCTTATTTCCAAAGATGCTCAGCCACTGAAATCTTTAAGAAGTGTGTATATTGCCATGTGATCCCTGGCCCAGGAAAATCCCAGATGCCTCGGGGCAACTAAGCCCATGCGCCACAACTCCTGAGCCCGTGTGCAGCAACTACTGAAGCACACGCACCCTAGAGCCCGCGCTCCTCAACAAGAGAAGCCACAGCAATGAGAAGCCCCTACTTGCCGCAACTAGAGAAAGTCTGTACCCAGCAACGAAAGCCCAGCACAGCCTAAAATTAAAGTGTGTCTGCTGTTTAGAAAGGATGTATTAGAAAAGTTGGGCTCTGGTGGGTGCTCAGTTGCTCAGTCTATCTCTTTGCAACCCCATGGACTGTAGGCTCCTCTGTCCATGGGATTTCCCAGGCAAGAACACTGGAGTGGGTTGCCATTTCCTCCTCCAGGGATCGAACCCACATCTCTTGCATCTCCTACATTAAGGAGGGTTCTTTACCACTGAGCCACCCGGGTCTTATGTAAAAAAAAAAAAAAAAAAATCTCTTTTAGGACTTCTACTGTAAGCAACTTTTGAAATGTAGAAATTGAAATTCACTTAGATTTTCTTTTAATTTCACACTACAAAAGCCAGCATCCAGAGTCAATCTGATCACAAATCTATGACAGAAAGAACTGTCCACATTTTGAGTGTCTAGTAATGTTTACAGGCAAGTTAACGTCACTAAAATGACAGAATCAGGAAGTACCTTAAGTATTAATTCCCTCAATTTTTCCCCCTGACCAGGGATCGAACCTGCAGCCCCTGTACTGGAAGCACAGGGTTTTAACCACTGCAACATCAGGGAAGTCCCTAACTCCTCATTTTATAGGACAGAGTCAATTTAAAAATGTCTAGTTTTCAGCTCCTAGTAAAAAAAGATGATGGTGCTAGTTTTAGTTATTGAGTTACTTTAAGACTGAGTTCAGGAAGATACACAATAGCTTTGATCTGCTAGATTAAACTTGAGAAGTAAATTTTTCACTGTAACACCTCAGGATGACACAACACCAGTCTGAGAGACATGGCATAAGTCTGCAGAGCAATCATGTTTAGACTGCTGCAGTGGAAATTCAGGCAAAACAGGATGAGAAGGGCCAGGCAATGAAGATGGCCCATGAACTGATTGACAGGCATCCCAACCAAGGACCCCCAAGTCGACAAGTTAGGGAGGTGAGCTTTTTAAAGAGTCCACGTGACAACTGGCCATGCCCACAGGATTTCTAAATGATTCTGAACAGCCAGGCATTTGTTAAAGGGAAATGATCCAGCTATTTGTATTTGATCTGATCATGACATTCTGGAAAACCACAAATCTCTGTGAGCCTTGTACATACATGACCTTCTCATCTTCACCACATTCTGTGTCTGAAATTATTCCCACCTCACAGGAAGGAAAGACATTCCGAAGTCCTCTTTCCTTGCCCTACATGATTCTTTCCACCCACTACTCCAGCTGTTTCTTCACCTTGGAGATAAGTTGGCACCTTCAGATGCCCAAGCTGCACACCTGAACCCAAACTCTCTGTTGATGGGTTTCTTCTTGGGTCACAGGAGAAAATGAGCCCTGAGCCTCATGAATTTGCTCAGGATAAAAGGAGGCAATACCCAGAAGAGGCTCTGAACACTTAGAATAGTGCCTTGCTAACTCAACTCAAGTGGAATTATGGTGTCATGTGATGGGTTAGTGGCACTCGGGTCAGAGTTTAGCCTGGGCATCAGGGGCACAGCACAGAACCTCTCCTGGCTCCAGGGCCACAGTTAGCCTGGCAGACAGTGGGTGAGTATTGCCTGTGGCACCAGCAAACTCCCTTGTCTGCCCTCAGTCACAGCCACAGGAGCCCCTGTTTTCTTCCTCATCTGGCTTCTCAGGAGCCCCTGAACTGCAGCACCAAGGCTGCACTTGGACCCAAGCCCAGACACCCCAAAAAGTCCCAGGTGTGAGGACTCCAATTGTGCAGCTCAGCCTGCTTGGCCAGCCGGGGTATCCTGCATAGAGATGGGCTGGGGCTCTGGCACTTAGGGAGAGGGAGAGATTGAAAGCAAAGTAGATCTAGTCCAGACTAAAAAGAACAAAGCTAAAAATGAGAGGAAGTCTCCCCGAGCAGCCAAAGCTCGCCATACTTGTCCAAACATCGCCGGGTCCTATTCTGACTTAATCTTCCCCTCGCCCTTGTCCCCTCATCACTCTCAGATCTACACTCTCCCAGGTGTCCAGTCCCTCCAGCCCTGCACTTGCTCAGCAGCACTCCCAGAACTCAGTCTGGCCTCCCCTAGGAGGTGAGGCTCTGCAGAGGAGCCCTGTGTTGGGTGTAGCCACACTTCCACTCGGTGATTTTTTTAATTTCCAGAAAAGAGTTTGGAAAGTTTTACTAATGATACAAACTAACAGAATAAAAGATGAAACACTGAGCCCTCCATGTTTGGCTTGAGAATCGATCCCTGGGTCTGGAAGATCCCCTGGAGCAGGGAATGGCAACCCACTCCAGTATTCTCGCTGGAAAATTCCACGGACAGAAGAGCCTGGCGGGCTACAGTTTGGGGGGTGGCACAGAGTTGCACACAACTGAGCGATTAACAACAACACATAAGAACCAAAACTTAATTTGAGGTCATCACCTGGAGGTAGAAAGAAGGTGATTGGGACTGAATTATAACGTTGACACCTTAAAATGGAAGGATTTTTGTTATTGCATTCTAGTAAACATTTAGCCTTTATCTAGATAGACTTGGATATCAAAGACCAGTTTGAACGTCCTGATTTAATCTGACTAGAAACTGGGACAAGGCCTAGAGTGACTCTGTCCACAGAGAAGCAAGCCAAACTTCCTCAACCAACAAAAATAAGATACCAGAGGGACTTTATCAGGTATTTGAATAATTACCTAAAGAAATAGATGCTTTCATAATTTTAAAAAAAAAACTAGTTGATTAAAAAAATTTTTTACTAAAACAGACACGGGGTGGAAAGAATCAAACATGACTGAGCAACTGAACAACAACAAACCTGTAAATTTGGGTCCTTCCTTCGTTCAAACTAAATCTCAGTTCTAAATTATTATATGTTTATCCCCAAAGGTATAGAATATATAACCCTTATCTCAACAAGTGAGTTTTTCTTAAGAAAAAAAAAAAATTCTTTCTGTTGTCACTTGTATCAGTTCAAACTGTGGCAAGATCTCAACTGGTAAGTACCCCTGAGCTAAGCAGGTGAGCTTTGTCCCTCCTTCATACTGGTAGATACTTTTCTCTCCCAAGCAAACACTTTGACAGGTATATACATAGTGAGCTTATTCATTATTCTGCAGCCTACAAAGAAGGACTTGAAAAAAACCACTGACTCAGGTAGGCAGGTTGCCAGAGCTGGACAGTGCTCAAGCAGTACAGGATCCAACACCCGCAGTGGGCAGACACAGGGAAATCGGGACCTCTTCTTGGGGTTGAATTCAGATGGTTTCTTCATTCAGACAAGAAAGGGTGAGTAGAAACTGAAAACTGCTTCATCTGTAAAGTGTCCAATCTCAAAAGGCAAAATACACCTTTAAATGACTATTGTACTGTAATCATTCCTGCATTTCTGGTGTTTTGTAAAGGCAAACCAACAAAACTCCTAAACTTAAACAGAAAAGACATTACAAAGACCAGTTATGGAAAACAGATGTTTACAAATAGCCATAAATTCTGTCTGCCCATCACTTAGGAGATGGAAAGCCTACAGTTCAAGTATGATCTACTTTAAGCAAATGCAAACTATATAATTACAGAGTGGCTAAATGGTTATTCACATTACAAAATGGTTCTTCACAGCATCTCTCTACATAGCATTGTCACTTCACATTTAAAATATAACTTATTTACAAACATTTAATTTATACACAACTTCAGGAAATGTGTACTGGGGTAAAATGAGGGGGGAGGAAAGATGGAAGAAGGAAGAAAGCCACACCTCCATTCCGTAACTCTGTCTGGGGTTGTCAAGTTCCCAAATAGTAGATATAAGACTGGAAGGAGCATGTGTGCTAACAATAATCTCAGTGACATTTAGACAATAATTATTATTCTCAACCTGCCTCTCACGATGAATTTTGTAGAAAGGTAGCCAAAACCTCCCAGACACAGAGACTAACATGAGGTTCTAAGTATATGAAGTCTGGGACACATAAGATACAATGGACATGGCACATCCATCCATCCAGTATCAATATAAGGATATGCCACCCTGGACACAGGAAATTCATCTGGACACAGACTGGAATTTCCTCTTACAACACTGTTTCAATTAAAGCAGATCTCTGTTGCAAGAGAAAATGTGGCAACTGATAGACCATCTGCCAGGTTCAAAAGATCAGGAAACGATTTGGCCTCAACAAGCCCAGGACGCCTGGCTTGAAGCACTGGGGTTCAGGGGGCAGAAAGCGCCCCTGCCGGCTGGCTCGGGGGCTGACCTGGGGGCAACCCCGGAGGGAGGCCCTCCAGCTTCCCCACCGTCCACTTGTCTTCCAGGGCACAGATAAGCCAGGCTGAGGCTGAGACTGGCACTACCAGTGTGCGTTTTGTAAATGGCTAAGCAACAGAAGCAGGTAACACAAAAATGTGGAGGTTTTGAGAGTACATCAAAATCCATACTATGAGGTTCAGCTGTCCCCGATCTACTACCAAAAAAGGACCAGGGGAGAGAGGGAGAGAAGAGCGTGCGAGATAAAGAGAAGGAGAAAGAGAAAGAGACTGGGGTGGGGCAGGAGGGAGACAGGGGAAAGAAGATGAACCACGTTCAGACGCTGCTTATTCCCAGGGAATTATATTGTAGCAGCTCAAAGGAGTCTGTGAGTGGAAATGGGAATAACAACTCTGCTCACTGTGAGGGATGGCAAGAGCGGTCTTGAGAACACTTTGGTCTCCAACATTCGGGGCCTGTTTTCCTGCTTGGCCTCTGTGAGGACGCGCTTTGGGGCTTTCATGGGAGGCCTGGGCTCCCTGGCTTTGAGTCTGGCTTTGTACTTTCTCGCTCCTTGTTTCTGCAAAAGCTGGAAGGTGGCGAGATAGCAGGGAGGGCACAGCAGGTTTTTCTCAGGCAGGAGGGACCAGTGCAGGCAGCAGGGCTCAGGCTCGGCCAGCAGGGGCATCCGGGCCACCGGGGTGAGGAAAGGCTGCGTGTCCTTGACTTTGTGGTGCCTGGCCAGCTCAGTGGGCTGCTTTTCGCCGGCCCCGTCAACGGCTTTCACTCCATAGGCATAAGCCACACACTCATCCTTTTCCACACTCAGCCCCTTCTCTTCTGGCCGCAAGAAAAAGTTCTTAGTCTTCTTACCCAGAACATCCAAGCCATCTGGGGGCGAAGACTTCAAAGGAGGGAGGACTAAAAGGGCTTTGGAAGTCAGGGAGTCTGAGGAGGGGAGAATTCTGTCAGTGCCCCTCCAGGGCCTTCTGGGGTCCTTGCCCCTAACAGTCTCCGGGGTGGCCCAGTCTTCCAGGCACCAAATGAACTCCTTTATTTGCAGACTTTTCTTCTCTCCCTGACTGTAGGCGGGAAAGCAGATTTTGCTAACTTCCCTGGAGGTGGTAGTGGGGCCTGGGGGGGTGCCCGGGGTCTGGGATAGGCTGCCTCCATCCTTCTCTGGGCCTGCCTCAGCTGGAGCTGGAGCTGAAGCCCCAGACTCCAACTTCCCTGCCTCCGAATGAAGCCTGGCCTCCAGGCTCCCATGGGAGAGATTGACACAGAGTAAGCAGCTGCTGGCACTTTCTCCCACCCTCGCCTTCTTAAGCTTCTTCCTGGGCCAGATGCAGGCAGTTGGAGAAATCTGTCCCCAGCCTCGGACCTGCAGATAAAGCAGTGTGTTACTCTCAGCCTAGCTGCCCCCACTGTGGCCACATCCCCATTTTGACTCTATTTGAATCAATATTTTTCTTTGGATTGACTTAATTTAGTTTTTTCATGCTTAGTTTAGCCTCCTACTACGCCATGGTATTTGTAATAGTATTTTCAAAGACTAAAATACTAAGCAATAGTATCTATCAGCACACTGATGTGCTGACTATATATATTTTTTAGATGTGTATTAAAATAAATTCAGAACTATTAAAATCAAAACCATACTTGTCCCGCCTGCAGGCTTTCTTGTACTGCAGGCTCTCTGCGCTTGCCTGCACCAAAGAAGGCTGTGTGAGGATATAACCAAGAATACGGCTCCCACCAAGAAACCGACCATGTTGGCACCCAGATCTCAAACATTCCTCCCAAACTGTAAGAAATAAATGTCTGCTGCTTAAGCTGCCCAGCCTACGGTATTCTCTTATAGCAGCCCAAACTGAGATAGGGCTGGAAAATCTCCTGTGGTGGGAGCCACCCCGGGCACTCTACAATGTGGAGCAGCACCCCAGCCTCAACCCCAGTACATCCAGAAACACCCCCTCTCCCCTCCCCGCCCTAGCTGTGACATTGCCAAGCAATCACACCAATTCCCTTATATTTCATTATTGCTTCTAAGAATAGTTTAAGAATAAACCACAGGGTTATGCATAAAACCACCAGGATAGAAATCTTTGGTCTCTTGGGGAGTTAAGTGGCAGGAGTTAAGTAGCTTGAGTTAAGGGAATTGGGTTCTGGAGTCCAGAAAAGCTCGGTTCAACTCCTGCCTTGACCACCGCCTAGGAGATTTTGACACATTTCATTTTTGGTGCTTTGTTTCCCTTTTCCAAAGAGTGAGGCTATTCATAACACCTGAGAGGGTGAATGAATTGATGTATGTGAAGCATTTAGTACTGTGCTTGCCCATACAGAATGGTCATAAATACTCAATAAAAGGTACTGCTATTATCATCATTAATATTCTACCTCTGTTTCAGAGGTTTCTGTTTCCTTGCTTACAAATTTTGGGGGCAACAATAACTATTTCTGAAAATAGTAAAAGGCTTGTATCAAAACCCTAACATGCACAAGACCTAACTCAAGAAAATACTCACTGCTTCTTCCCATCCAGTTCCAATGACAAACTCTTTGGCTGTTCTATCTTGTTCAAGTGTAACGTCACTGATATTGAGAAGACAACAAACATGATTCTTTTCACTTCTTTCATCTGGACAAGTATAGATTAATTCAGTTTCTTCTGTGCTTTGAATTTCATAATTTTCACTATTTTCAATTTCAGTCTCATTTTTGTGACCGAAATCCATTACTGTGATGGTTGCTTAAAGTCTTTAACATCTTCTTCCTGTGGTTTAAAATGCAAACGGAACTTAGCTTTTAATACTGCTTTGTTTCTGTTAAAAAACCAGTTCAATAACTGAGGTGAAACATCGTCAAGACATGTTCAGGAATAGACAGAAGAAATATTATGAAACCATCCATTGCCAGCTATTGACATTATAAAATATAAGGCTAATTTCAAAGACTTACGGATTTAGGACTTCCCTGGTGCTTCCACTTCAGGGGGTATGGGTTCTATCCCTGATCAGGGAACTAAGATCCCGCATGCTGAATAGTGTGGCAGAAAACAAATAAAACACCTGGATTTATTTAAAAAAAAAAAGATTCATTGTCCATTCTTATCTTCCAAACTCAGGTAAGAGATGACAAATAGAAATGTGCAAAAAGCAATCAAAGGTCACCTAAAAGGGTGGCTATGTGATTTCTTACCAATTACATGCAGTTTTCCTTCTATTTGGAATGCAAAAATCTGCAGTGATATAATACTGATTTTCTGATAGTAAAATTATGCCTCTTATGTTTATAGATTTAAAGTAAATCAGAGTTTGTGTTCTTCCACTTTTTGATTTCCACAGAGCTTTACAATCTGATTTGGTTTAAGAATCGCTGGTATAAAACATACATCAAAATCTGTATGTTTCCAAGAAAATCACATCAAGGAAACACAAGGATCACAGTGAAAATGCTCCCATGGGAAAATGCATTTGCAGATGCAACTAGAAAATTGGATTTGGAGTACAAAGCAGGAAGGCACACACATGTATGCCAGAAGATATTAAATTCTATGACATACGCTATTGAAGTGGCTAGAACCAAAAAATGTACAAAGAAGAAACTGTTGACTGAGGTCCAAGCCCCGAAAGTACATGTCTGGATAAACAAGAATAAACCCAAAGAAAAGCTGATCCTTTTCAAGATGAAAAGGCCAAAGGAACTTAAGATATTTAGAAATGAAATAAAGAAGATGAATGAAAATAAAAAAAAAGATGAGTGAGACTCTAAGAAACAGAGCCTATGGGAAATTCAGTGTGATACAGAAAATATCTTTTCTAGTAGCATTTAAACTAAACAGAGATGGAAGAAAATGATCAGCAAAAAACCCTGTAAATAGGGGCCTTCCCTGGTGGTCCAGTGGCTAAGACTCTGCACTCCCAATGCAGGGAGCCTGGGTTCAATCCCTGGTCAGGGAATTGGATCATGCATGCTGTAACTAAGACCTGGCAGAGCCAAATAAATAAATAAGAATTTTTTTAAAAAGCCTGTAAAATAGCTCATTATTTTACCAATTGAACACAAGCCATCATGATTTGCTTCAAAATAATCCTGCAAGGGGGTGGGGGTGGTTGGTTGTGGTTGGAGAGAGAATGAGGAAATAAAAAAAGCCACAGATTCTGTTTATTGTAGAAGGGTATGAGGACATTGAGGTTAACTGCACTATTCACTGTACTTTACTGTGAAATTTTCCATAATGTTTTTTTTTTTTTTGAGCCACCATGTTAACAGAATGGTTCAAGAAATAAAACATGGGGTAACAGTGGAGGTGAGCAAAGCATGAATTTTGATCTTAAGCAAACTGAATAAATGTATCAAAGAACAGATTTCACGGTTTGGATAATTTAATTGGGGTAAAGACCTTGAACAGGGACTTATTTAAAGAGATGTACCAAAAGGTGGGGAAACAACTCAGAAATAAATGGGAGAATATAGTTTACGAAGATGATTTGGAAAAGTGAAAGTGAAAGTCACTCAGTTGTGTCTGACTCTTTGTGACCCCATGGGCTACACAGTCCATGGAATTCTCTAGGCCAGAATACTGGAGAGGGTAGCCTTTTACTTCTCCAAGGGATCTTCCCAACCCAGTGATTGAACCCAGGTCTCCCACATTACAGGTGGATTCTTTACCAGCTGAGCCACAGGGGAAGATTTGGAGACACTCCATAAATAACTGGCCAATTACTCTTTAAGTCAAAGGACTCAAGGCCTATCATTGAATTTACTGAATACAAAAGAAGGCACTGGAAATGCAGGAGGAAAAGAAAAAACACAGACGTTACCTTTAGGATCTCTAACCCCACGTTGTGATGATGTCATTTGTTAATGAACTGAGAAGTACAAAGACTACCAAATGCCTCTTTGTTAGACATCTGGCAAACTCAATGGTGCTTTGACACCCTAACCAATCTGTAACTTAGAATATGAACTGCCCTGCTCCTGAAAGGAACAAAGACTTCATTACCACTGGTCAGTGGCAAAGACACCAATATTACAGCAGAGGCCAACGAAAGGACATTATCTTCTGTTGCTACTCTCATAGATATGTTGTATAAAAGTTAAAATGAGGACCAGTTTTATCAAATTTGGGTTTGGTTTGGTTTTTAATGGATTATGTTTTTGGTGTCATGTCTAAAAACACTTTGCCTAACCACAAGTCATAAAGATTTTCTGTATTTAGTTTTCAAAGTTATATAGTTTTATGGTTTATATTTAGGTCTATGATCCATTTTGAATTAAGTTTTTGAATATGAACAGCCAGTTGTTGCAACATTCTTGTTCAAAGATTATTCTTCCTGCATTTAACTTTTTTTTTTTGGTCAAAAATCAATTGGCTATGTTTATTTGGCAGGAGAGAGATCAATAACCTCAGATATGCAGATGACACCAGCCTTATGGCAGAAAGTGAAGAAGAACTAAAGAGCCTCTTGATGAAAGTGAAAGAGGAGAGTGAAAAAGTAGGCTTAAAGCTTAACATTCAGAAAACTATGATCATGGCATCCGGCCCCATCACTTCATGGCAAATAGATGGGGAAACAGTGGAAACAGTGGCAGACTTTATTTTGGGGGGCTCCAAAATCACTGCAGATGGTGACTGCAGCCATGAAATTAAAAAATGCTTGCTCCTTGGAAGGAAAGTTATGACCAAGCTAGACAGCATATTAAAAAGCAGAGACATTACTTTGCCAACAAAGGTCTGTCTAGTCAAGGCAATTATTTCTCCAGTAGTCATGTATGGCTGTGAGAGTTGAGCTATAAAGAAAGCTGATTGCCAAAGAATTGCTGCTTTTGAACTGTGGTGTTGGAGAAGACTCTTGAGAGTCCCTTGGACTGCAAAGGGATCCAACCAGTCCATCCTAAAGGAGATCAGTCCTGAGTGTTCATTGTAAGGACTGATGTTGAAGCTGAAACTCCAATACTTTGGCCACCTGATGTGAAGAGCTGACTCATTTGAAAAGACCCTGATCCTGGGAAAGATTGAAGGCAGGAGAAGGGGACGACAGAGGATGAGATGGTTGGATGGCATCACTGACACAACGGATAAGAGTTTGGGTAAACTCCAGGGGTTGGTGATGGACAGGGAAAGCCTGGCATGCTGCAATTCATGGAGCTGCAAAGACTCGGACACGACTGAGCGACTGAACTGATATTTATTTGGGTATATTTTAGAACACCCTATTCTGGCCCATTGACCTGTGTCTCTCCATTCACCAATATCATATTGATTCCTATAGTTTATGGTAATTTTTAAAACTGGGTAATGTGATCCCTCCATTTTATTCTTCATTTTCATAATTTCTTTTTACCTATTATAGTTCCTTTTAAATTTCCTAATAAATTTTAAAGCCAGCTTGTTAATATCTAAAATAAATCCTGCTCCAGATTCATATCTTGATATTCAACAGTTACTCCTCCAATTTCTTTGAGACTGTCTATCTATTCTTGGACCTTGTATTTTCATAAATGTTTCTGAATCTAGAAAATTGAAAACAGTTTTAAGAAAATAATTATAATGTTTTAGTTCTAGCTTCAGTTGCTAAGTCGTGCCTGACTCTTTGCGACCCCATGGACTGCAGCATGCCAGGCTTCTCCATCCTCCACTATCTCCTGGAGTTTGCTCAAAATCATGTCCATTGAGTCAGTGATGCCATCCAACCATCTCATCCTCTGTCCCCAAGTCTAGGACTTTTCCATTCCCATAGTCCCTGGACTCTATTTTTAAAGGTAGTGACATTTATAACATACGTAAAGGTCATTTGCTTCATACATCACCTCTGATGATACCAGATCAGTGTGGTACCAAGATGCTACTATTGGTCCCCCAAATCTTGCCTCCTTTTCCTTTTGGAGATAGAGAAGTATTATCTACATTTCTCCTTGAAGTTAAGCGTGCCTTGTGACTTATTTCGGCTAATAACAGGACTGAAATCATATGAGTCACTTCTAGGCAGAAGTACCTAAAAGCCAGTGTTTCCCCACATTTGCCATCATATTTTGCCATCACAGTTGGCAAAAGAGTCGGACACGACTTAGCACCTAAACAACAACAACAGTAATACACACACTTGGGCACATGGGCTTCAGAAACTGCAGCACACGGGCTCAGTAGTTGTGGTTTGCAGGCTTTAGAGCTCCGGCTCAGTAATTGTGGTGCATGGGCTTAGTTGCTCTGTGGCTTGTGGAATCTCCCTGGATCAGGGATCAACCCCCTGCCTCTTGTATTGGAAGGCAGATTCTTATTCACTGTACCACCAGGTAAGTCCCAAGGACCATTCTTTGAAAGACTAAGAGTGTACATGAGTCAATTCAAAGACAAAATTCTCATTAAAGGTAGGCTTAATAATGTATAATTTATGTTCATTGAAACTGGGTAAACAAAAAAACCTGCTGCAGTAATTTTTCTACAATATTCCTAAAAGATAACATAGTAAATTAAGTTCTGCAAATCCTCCCTCCACAAGGTTTTCCATCCTAATCCCTGGGACTATTCCATGAATAAGTTATGTTACATGGCAAAAGGGATTTTACAGATGTAATTATGGGTACCAATTGGTTGACCTGATGACAGGGAAACAATCTTGGTTTACTGGGATGGGCCTAATCTAATGATGTGCTGTACTTAGTCACTCAGTCGTATCCGACTCTGCGACTGCATGGACTGTAGCCCACCAGGCTCTTCTGTCCATGGGGATTCCCCAGGCAAGGATACTGGAGTGGGTTGCCATGCCCTCCTTCAGGAAATCTAATGATATGTGTCCTTTAAAAGCAGAGAGTTTTCTTTGGCTAGCAGCAGGAGCAGCAGCAGCAGCAGAAGTCAGAGATTTAAAGGATGAGAGGAATTTGAGACATCTTATTGACTGAAGAACGCCAGCAGTCTTTTCGCCATTATCTTTGACACATTTCTGCTATCACTCATCCATATAATCAGACTACAAATGGCTACCCTCAATTCCTGTACCTCATAGTTCAGTCGGTAAAGAATTTGCCTGCAATGCAGGAGACCTGGGTTGGATTCCTGGGTTGGGAAGATCCCCTGGAGAAGGAAATGGCAACCCACTCCAGTATTCTTGCCTGGAGAATCCCATGGACAGAGGAGCCTGGCAGGCTACAGTCCATGGGGTCGCAAGAGTCCAACACAACTTAGTGACTAAACCACCATGTTAATTACCTGAGCTTTATGCTTCTTACATGCCCACAGAGCACAGCAGCTTTGATTATTCATAGAACGATTCCTAGGAGCACAGTTTCTACAACCATCTCTCCCTATCAGAGCATTTCACTCCAATCCCAGTCTCCAACTCTTCTGCTTTTCCCAGTCACATTCATTACTCATTAAGTGTTCATGAGATGCCTAGCACTGGTGGTGGTTGTTCAGTAGCTAAGTCCCGTCGACTCTTTTTGACCGCCCCCCCTCCCCTGCCCCCGACAGACTGCAGCATGCCAGGCTCCTCCTGTGCTCCACTATCTCCCAGTTCAGTTCAGTTGCTCAGTCGTGTCCCACTCTTTGCGACCCCATGGACTGTAGTACTCTAGGCCTCCCTGTCCATCACCAACTCCCGTGGTTTAATCAAACTCATGTCTATCGAGTCGGTGATGCCATCCAACCATCTCATCCTCTGTCGCCTCTTCTCCTCCTGCCTTCAATCTTTCCCAGCATCAGGGATCTTTTCATGTCCATTGAGTAGTCGTTGCTGTTTGACCATCCCATCCTCTGCCACCCGCTTCTCCTTCTGCCTAGCAAGGGTAGTGAAATGGTAAAGCAACCCCAGTCTTCCCAGCTCTCACACAGCATACAATGTACAGGAAAATTCAAGTCTTCAAACACACAGCTCTTGCCACCTGTTTCCAAAAGCCCAGGCACTTGACAGCGTGACTCTCTGCCCTTCTTCCAAGACCTTTCTTTCTTCCTCCTCTCGGCCCTCCCCTTCCTCCACATCCTGCTGCTGCTGCTGCTGCTAAGCCGCTTCAGTCGTGTCCGACTCTGTGCGACCCCATAGACGGCAGCCCACCAGGCTCCCCCGTCCCTGGAATCTCCAGGCAAGAACACTAGAGTGGCATCCTACCTGGCCACAAAAGGTGCCTCCCCTTCTTTCAATAGATATGCCCTCCAGCAAAGCGCCCCCACCAACCCCACCCCTTCCTCCAAGGGCCGTTCCCTCACAGGGCTCCGCCCTTTCAGCGGCTCCTCCCACTGCCCCACCCACTCCGCACCCCCTCCCCAGGCCCTGCCCACTCTTCTTCAGATCCAGCTTCTCTTCCTTTTACCTCCCCGCCTCAGAAGGCAGCTCCCTTCCCAACTGGGCAAGGCTTCTCGCTCTGCCGCCGATGGAGCAGTCTGGGGCCTCGACCCGGAGGCGGGGAAGCGGCCCGGCCGCTCACACCCTCCTGAGGGCCCAGCGGGGTGGAAGGACCCGGGCAGCTTAGTCCCCGCCGGCGGGCTACAGGGGCGGTTGCCCTGCGTTACAGACGCGCTGGGGGCGGGGCGATGGGCAGCCCCTGGGGGAGGGAGGGGATTCGCGGCGGAAGTGACGTACATTCGCCCCGCGCAACAAAGCTCAGCGCGGGAAGCGCCTCTGACAGACCGCGGTTGGCGCGTGCTCCCGACAGGCTGTGCGCGGCCGCGAACCTTCCACCGGCGCATGCGGCGCTCACAGCCGGTGAGCGCGCGGGAGGTCACATGGCGAGGTACCGTGTCCCCTTAGGCGCCCGTCAGGCCTTGGAGTTAGAAAGCGAGGACTCAGCTTCCCCTCAGAGAGCCAGGGTCTCGCCCTCAGCACCGTTGCCCGTGGCGCGGTTGGTTCTGTGTTGACGGGTGGATAGTAGCATCCCTGGCCTCTACCCGCGAGGTACCAGATGAACGAAATTGTCCCCAAATTGCCCTTCCCCACATAAGGACTGTGCCGGGGCAGTACAGGCCAGAAACTTCACAGTAGGCGTTTAAGCCGCTTCTTTGGGCGGGACTAGTTGGAACCCAAGTCTTGTAGCAGCACAACCTGTGAAGTGGGCGTTGGCATGTTTTCCACAGATGTCAAATAGCCCCACGTCGTTATATCAGCTGAGGAACTCATTGAAGACAGTGAAAGGTCCCCCTCTCCTCCCCTCCCACTTTTGGTGCTGGTACTTTCGGGCATCCCAATGTGCACCCAGGAGTGGGAAACTGCCCGAAATCAGGCATTCATGGTGGTTCAGTTCTGGTTCCAAAGCCTTTCTGCTTTTAAAAGTGTAACTATTACTGCTTGAGAAATATAAGCCTTTTATACCACTGTTGATTAAAAGCTGTGTGGGCTACCCTGATGACTAAGATGGTAAAGAGTCTGTCTGCAGTGCAAGGAGACCCTGTTCCATCCCTGGGTTTGGAAGAGCCCCTTGAGAAGGAAATGGCAACCCACTCCAGTATTCTTTCCTAGAAAAATTCCATGGACAGAGGAGCTTGGGAGGCTACAGCCCATGGGGTCTCAAAAGAGTCCAAGGTGATTGACATACACTATATTAATTACAAAGCCTATCAATTGAAAGGAAAGACCATTTTTATGACATAAATACGACATTCTAAGACCTTAGAACAACGTACTTTTCTAGAATATGACTACTTAAGGTATTCTCTACCTAAAAATACACTTTTGGATCTTTTGTATTTTATAACCTGTAATTAATAGTATTTATGTATACTTCTAAGAATTATGCAAAACTGCATGCCTCATTCCACATTTTTTGTGTGTTAAAACATGAAATTTTCAATTATATTTTCTTTTTTACGTGACTGACCCACATGGAATATCACTTCTCTAAACCAGGGATTGAACCTGGGTCCCTGCAGTGAAAGCCGAGAATCATAACCACTGGGACATCAGGAAGTTCCCAATCATAAATGTTAAAGGATGTAACATCCAGATTATCAAAATACATGAAAAAAATGGAAAATTTTGTGCTCGCTTTGGCAACACATATACTACAATTGGAATAATACAGAGATTAGTGTGGTCCCTGCACAAGGATGACACACAAGTTTGTGAAGCATTCTATATATTTTTTTTAATTGTAAAGGAAAAAAACTATAAAGTGAAAGAAAAAAATGGAAACTTTTCTTTTGATTTTTCCCCTTGAATTCATAACTGTATATTTTATCCACAGAATTTCATCCTAACATAACACAAAAATATAATTTGAAAATGAAATTTAAAAATTTTTCATGACTGTAAAGTTAAAACAACCAAATTTGTTTTCAGATATATGATCACCTTTATTTCTACTCAGCAAATAATAGGAGTGTATTCCTTGTGTTTACAAATAGTAAACAAAAGAATGTTCCTGAAAGTGTACAGAATATAGGGCTGTCCTCTCATCAATTCATGTATCTATGGGAAAATATTACATATTACCAGAATGAGAGATTCAGTCTCAGTTTTATTCATTTTTTTTCAAAGATGTAAGCTGAGTGAAATAACTTGTTCATAGGAAGACACACATGAAAGGGATTTTGTCACTGCTGTGTCTCTTAACTTCAGCAGACAGTTTGGTTAGGGAGGACCTCCCTTCAGTTATGTTGAAAATGGAAAATTTGAAACCACCTGACTAGCAGGATGTTACCCCAGTCATTAAAGCTACATTCTCAGTTTTGGGGAAGTATACCAAAAGTCTTAACTAAGATTTATTAAATGACTGTTAATTAAACACGTTGACTGAAAGCACCTTGCCCTAAGTACATTTGGAAGTTGGAAGATGTGGCAACTGATGTGCTTCACACTAATTATGCCTGCATACCCCTTTTAAAGGGGCTTGTAATCACCACTGAGGCTTAGCAAGTAGAAGTTTGATAGCATGACTGTGCAGAAACATAAATGGACAAGTGTGTTTAGCTAGTCATGTTTATAAAATGCCGAAGTAGAGATGGAATCAAGATACAAAAGTTCTTGTAGAATAAGATCTCAGAGTTGGCAAAGGGGTGTTATAAAAACACCAAAATGGTGGCAGGAGGTATACAGAAACTTACCATTCAGTTTTGAACCTATATCTAACCCAACGTCCACTTAAAAGGAGTGGAGGAAGTAGTCAATAGTAAAACCATGTTGCTGGTAAGAAAAAGTTCATCACAAACATAGATATATGATTAGGTCTGAAATACAGTGATTGTTGAGTAATAAGACAGTTATATACTTAGCATATTTTTAAAAACTGAAAGTGGGTGGTACCCTGACATTTTAGCAGCCTGAAACTGCAGAAATTCAGAAAAATTCCGAAGTTGATTATGCTGAGGTGATCGGAAGTACCAGCCTCATTTTCATACTAGCATGCCTATCGCGAGCCCTCTAGTGGTTTCTTATTAAAACTTAAGACTGTCAACTTCGGGGAAATGAAAAAAAAAAGAAATTTAACCTTCAGGGTTACCTGTTTCATTTCTTGAGTTTTAATTAGAGAGCATTATTCAAAACATATGTTAAGCTTCTCTATTAAGACCAAAATGATTCAAAGGAATGAGGTCTGAGAAACTGAATTCTTTGTTGATTTAGTCCATTTGAAGTGCCATTCAACACCTATTATTTTCAGCAGCACTATAACAGAATTGAATTGGCTCTATGTTCTAAACTGTGAAAAGACCAAGTTGTGATAGCTGTTCTTTGATTCGATCCCCTTCCCCCAGCAGACTCCCAGTTCAGTTCAGTCATTCAGCTGTGTCCAACTCTTTCGACTCCATGCACTGCAGCACACCAGGCTTCCCTGTCCATCACCAATTCTTGGAGCTTGCTCAAACTCATGTCCTTCGAGTCAGTGATGCCATCCAACCATCTCATCCTCTGTCGCGCCCTTCTCCTCCTGCCTTCGATCTTTACCAGCATCAGGGCCTTTTCCAGTGAGTCAGTTCTTCACATCATGTGGCCAAAGTATTGGAGCTTCTGCATCAGTCCTTCCAATGAATATTCAGGACTGATTTCCTCTAGGATAGACTGGTTGGGTCTTCTTGCAGTCCAAGGGATTCTCAAGAGTCTTCTCCCAACACCACAGTTCTTCAGCACTCAGCTTTCTTTATGGTCCAAGTTTCACATCCATACATTGACTACTGGAAAAACCATAGCTTTGACTAGACTCCCATTTGAATATATATATTTGGCTACATCACACGTTGTGCAGTCTTAGTTCCCCAACCAGGAATTGAACCTGGGCCCCAGCAATGAAAGTGCCTAACTTTCATTGCATAGTGAAAGAGTCCTAACCACTGGATCTCCAGGGAATTCCCTTGTATTTTTATAGTAACACACATTTGCAAAGGAACTGATAGTGAATCAGGAAATGTGAAAACCCTAACCATAACTTCCAGCTTTTATCCTTTCCATCACCTAATCTGTGAAATGGTGGTAGTTATGGATATGCCCTACCAAGCTCTGGCTATCGTAAAGACCAAAGAAGGTAATACACAAGAGCACCTTTAAAACAAAATTTAATTATTTAGACTAAGATGAGCAATTATTACTCATCCCTTTCTAGTTCCAAAGTGGGGGAAAGGGGGAAAAGTCACTCAGTCGTGTCCGACTCTTTGTGACCCCATGGACTGAGAAGCCTGGTAGGCTACAGTCCATGGGATTTTCCAGGCAAGAGTACTGGAGTGGATTGACATTTCCTTCTCCAGGGGATCTTCCTGACCCAGGGATCGAACCTGGGTCTCCCGCATTGTAGGCAGACACTTTACCCACTGAGCCATCACTGACAGGCAGCTCAGCAGTGAAAGGGCTACTGGCTCAGTCCTGGAAAGAATGCATCCATTTTACAGAGGAACAGGAAAGGCTTGTATGTTACTTATCTATCTACATACTCTAGGTTCTCGTGTTTGCTCTTTATTTACCAGAAGACAGTAATGCCTAAATACTTCCCTTCTCCTCCAGTATTGGGAAAATGATAGAAGAGTTTGTTCTTACTGTATGCTATGTTGGCCACAAGTTTCACTGTGTCCACTTCTATTCCCATTACTTATGTGGCTTAGCTTTCTTAAGGTTGTCATGTACCAGACTGGTCACAATTTCACCTTTTCTTGTTTTTACTCCACTCTTGTAATTTAGCATGACAGAAAAACAAAGTCAGTGATTTCTTTTTCAATACATTAAAGATAATAAAAAAATAGTACTTGATGTTATCAGGCAATTAGATCTTTGCTTAAGAAAAGCCAGGTTTGTGACTAAAAGGAAACATTTTCTTGGAACTTTCTCATTGTCAGGACTTAAATTTCCTTTAAAAAAAAAAAGAAAAGACTTCCCATACGTTAAAATTAGCATCTTTATAAATACTAGGAAACATACTATGAAATATTAACAGCAGAACAAAATTCATGATTAAGAAGTTGAATATTATTAAATTGTTTATTCTCCTGCAAGGCTGTTACTTCACTGTATAAAAATAGCACCAGCAAACACAGTATATTGCAAAATTAAGATAGTAATATTCTTCATTGGACACTATACAACTAACAAACTTTTCTCCACTGGCAGTTATTTCTAGTGGGAAGATAATTTTGACCCAAATCCAAGGATAGCTGTAAGCAAGTTACAGTGTCATATAAGGTTTAAGATAACCATGTTATCCTTGAATTACATAATTTTTGTAATTAGTTTTACCAGAGATAATTTCAGGAATTCTGAATATTATAACTGGAGCCTAGCCTAAAAATCACAGGATGCTGTGGAAAAGATGCACAGTGTTTATCTAAAGTCATTAGAAAGTTAAGCGGTATTTTCTTCAGGAAACATTGTTACAAGTAGTTTCTTTTGCTAAAAGTTGCTTTTTAAATATCTATCCACCACTAAGTTAAGACAACTATGCTAGATTAAGTTGTTTCAAAGTAGTTTATTTAGGGGTTCCATTTTCACTCCTCAATAGATTTTATGTATTTCTCATATGCTTCTTCACTCATTAGTTCATCTAGTTCAGAAGGGTTACTGAATGTCATCTTGATCAGCCAACCTGCAACCAAAAAAAAGTATCATATTCCAAATCACCTTTTAAAAGAGAAAATCACATAAATTTTAACCTTAAGAATTAATATTTCTTACATATAATAACGATAAAGAACCAGAAGAAATTGTACCATCATGGATTAAGAAATCTGAGGTTGTAGTTAATAAGCATTAACAACTTTACACAGGGATCCAAATATACAGGTATATAAAATTAGGAACACCAAGACTATAACTACTGAAATTAATGGCATTAGAAAGCATTAGAAGAGAGAAGTAGGTGATAGGAAATAGGAAACTACAACTTAATGCTAATTTTGCATTTTATTGGCTGTTTGACTTTACCAAAGAAATCCTTTGAGAATTTCATCTATGAAAGGGAAAAAACTGCTACTAGTTTACCTTACTACATTATGAAGAAGATGAAAATATGAGAAAACAATGCAATAAATATTGTTAACCATCTTTATCACAAAATGTGATTAGATCTTTATGACTGAAGAGGTAAGTACTTTGACGTGTTTACAGTGAGTCTACAACTACAACACTAAGAACCCTATAAAATTAGGCAATGCTTTTATTGAGAGAGATCCAAAATATAACCTAACCTGTGTTTTTCCTTTTTAAAGCAGCATATCTATTTATTATAATACCAAGAAGTACCAAAAGAAATCACAATCAGTTAAAGATTGCTTTATAGTCTAGACTAAATGTTAACTGCAGCAAACAATCCTTAAAAAAATTTTCAGCAACAACTTACCATCTTCATAACACGACTTATTGACAAGTCCTGGATTTTCTGCTAGAGCTTTATTAATTTCAGTTACTTCTCCTGATAGAGGAGAATAGAGTTCACTAGCAGCTTTCACACTTTCCAAAGCACCAAACTCCTCTAAATTGAGAAAATTAAAGAAAATATGAAATGTCAAGTTAGTGATCCCAAAATACAAAATAGAGAAAAGTGATCACCTCTATAGTCATAATAAAAAGATCTAAATATCTTTAAATAAAACCATAGGTTTTGTCATGCAAGATCTTCACTTATACAATTTGTAGCCTGACAACATTGCCCCATCCAAACAGCACAGTGTAACTAGAACACAAGTAAAAAATCATAGTCTTATTTGCTCAAGGGGTCAGAGGATTGAGTATGGGCCTGCCAAAGTGAAAAAGCAGTCAATATAAAGATCTCCAAATGTTCCACAGACCCACATATTGGAATTAGCAGAGAAATCTCAAAACCGCTGTTACAAAATCACAGTGAGTGAATGTTTGGGGGAATACCTGCAAAAAACTAATAATTTTTAAAATGGACATTCTAGAACTGGAAGGCCTATCTAAAATAAAATATTCACTAGATGGCACTAATAGTCGACTGGATACAGAAGAAAGGATCACTGAACATGAAGAAAGACCATCTAAAATTGATCTGAACTGAATGTGAATATAACATACCAGTTTGTGGGGGTAGAGCTAAAGTAGTACTTAGAAGGAAATAATATCTTTTGTTCAGTCACCCTGTCATGTCCGACTCTTTGCAACCCCATGGACTGCAGTGCACCAGGCCTCCCTGTCCCTCACCATCTCCTAAAGTTTGCCTGAGTTCATGTCCATTGCACCCATGATGCCATCCAGACATCTCATCCTCTGACACCCTATTCTTCTGCCCTCAATCTTTCCCAGCATCAGGGTCTTTTCTAATGAGTAAGCTCTTTGCATCAGATGATCAAAATACTGAAGCGTCAGCTTCACCATCAGTTCTTCCAATCAATATTCAGGGTTGATGATTTCCCTCAAGATAGACTGGCTTGATCGCCTTGCTGTCCAAGGGACTTTCAGGAGTCTTCTCCAGCACCATAGTTTGAAGGCATCAATTCTTTGGTGCTCTGCCTTCTTTACGGTCCATCTCTGACGACCTTACGTGACCACTGGGAAGACCGTAGCCTTGACTATACAGACCTTTGTTGGCAGACTATTGACTCTGCTTTTCAACACACTGTCGAGGTTTGTGATAGCTTTACTGCCAAGAAGCAATCGTCTTCTGATTTCATGGCTGCAGTCACCATCTGCAGTGATTTTTAGAGCCCAAGAAGAAGAAGTCTGTCACTACTTCCACCCTTTCCCCTTCTATTTGTCATGAAGTCTTAGTTTTCAGTGTTGAGTTTCAAGCCAGCTTTTTCACTTTCCTCCTTCATTGTCACTAAGAAGCTCTTTAATTGCTCTTTGCTTTCTGCCATTTAGAGTGGTATCATCTGCATATCTGAGGTTGACGTTTCTCCCATCTTTTTTTTTTTTTTTTTTTTACTGAACTGGGTGTTAGTTGCAGTACGCAGGATCTTTAGTTGCAGCATGCAGGCTCTTAGTTGTAGCATATGGGATCTACTTTACTTGACCAGGGATCAGACCCCAGGCCCCGGCCCCCTGCATTGGGGAGCACAGAGTCTTAGCCACTGGACCACCAGGAAAGTCCCTTTCCCACCTATCTTGATACCAGCTTGTAACTTGTCCAGCCCAGCATTTCTCATAATGTGCTCAGTGTATAGGTTAGTTAGACAAACACAGTGACACTAGACAGCCCTGTCCTACTCCTTTCTCAGTCTTGAACCAATCAGTTGTTCCATACAGGGTTCTAACTGTTGCTTCTTGAACTACATACAGGCTTCTGAGGAGACAGGTAAGATGGTACGGTATTCCCATCTCTTTAAGAGCTCTTCACAGTTTGTTATGATCCACACACTCAAAGGCTTTAGTGTAGTCAATGAAACAGAGATAATGGTAATATCTTTAGGTTTTATTTAAAAATAACATCTTAAAATCAATGACCTGGCTTCTAAAGATACTAGAAAGTGAACAAAAGAAGGCAGTTTATAGAGAAGAGGCAACATTCGAAAGAAGCTATGACACTTTTGATTCTTAAAAAAAAAAAAAGACTTTTAGGGACTTCCCTGGTGGCCCAATGGTTAAGAATCTGCCTGCAGGGGTCATGGGTTCAATCCCTGATCCAGAAAGACTCCCACATGCTGTGGAGCAACTAAGCCTGTATGCTGCAACTACTGAGCCCATGAGCCACAACTATTGAAGCCCACACACCTAGAGCCCATGCTTCGCAACAAGAGAAGCCCCGGAATGAGAAGCCTGTGTACTCCAGCTAGAGAACAGCCCCTCTTACCCACAACTAGACAAAAGCCCTTGCAGCAACGAATACCCAGCACAACCAACAAAAAGCATCAAACTAGATTTTAGCTGCCACTCATCGCAAGGGAGATGGCATTTTACGGTATAGATAAAAAAGTCAATTTAAGAAAAACCGTGGAAACCAACAAACCCATAAATTTCCAGAAGCGAGAAAACGTTAAGTTGGAGGAAGAAAATAAAGCTATGAAAAAATAAATGAAATGGAAAATAGAAAATTTAGCATTGTAGAATTCTACATAGTAGAAATTCTTTCAAGAGATTGATAAAATTGATGAAGAGCTAGCAAGACTGATGCACATTCTTTCAGAAAAAGAGGTGGGAACATTTCTAAACTTATTCTATGCACCAGATAGAACAGATTCCAAAATTTGACAAAGCCATTTTAAGAAAAGACCAGTATCTCTCATGAACATAATGTAAAAAAACAGCAAGTCAAATTCAACAGTACATTTTAAAGAAACAGTTCTTACACAATGACTACCAGGAATCCAAGGTTGGTTAAACAGTCAAAATGAATGTTTAACATTAAAAAATGAATCATTGATCACATTAACAAGAAAAACCCTTCAGACATGTCAACAGATGGAAAAAATTCAACAAAAATTCAACATCCACAAATGATAATCTCAGCAAACTAGATATAGAAAGGAACTGCTTCATCTGATAGTGGGCATCTGTGAAAACTCCCACAGCTAAATATACCTAATAATGAAATGTTCAATCTCTATGAACCTTGGTATGGACCTGAGTTGCCCATACTGTGCCCTTTCTCAGTTCTCAGTGCCCTTGGTGGTGATTTTGTGGTAATCACTGCTGTTGCTGCTGCTTCTAAGTCACTTCAGTCGTGTCCGACTCTCTGCGACCCCATAGATGGCAGCCCACCAGGCTCCCCCATCCCTGGGATTCTCCAGGCAAGAACACTGGAGTGGGTTGCCATTTCCTTCTCCAATTCATGAAAGTGAAAAGTGAAAGTAAGGTTGCTCAGTCATGTCCGACTCCTAGCGACCCCATGGACTGCAGCCTACCAGGCTCCTCTGTCCATGGGATTTGCCAGGCCAAGGTACTGAAGTAGGCTGCCATTGCCTTCTCCTAGACCAAAATAAATACCTAACATTTCAATTTATTAAGAGGTCAGGTCCAAACTACTTAGAAGGTTTTTATATCCTAGCAATTGAGTAGCAGTTTAAAAAAAACAAACACAGAAATTGAACAAAAACAGAATTTTCATTCTTAATTACAATTTACAGATATAAGTATGTCTGCTGCATATTGTATAAGTTCTCCATCAGGAAATCAGGTCATATCAACCAGTGCCCAACCTCATGTTCCACACCAACTGTGTAGTACTTGCTTCAAAGATACATTACCCAAAGTAATAGAGTAAGATTTCAATATTGAAATTGTTAACTTAACTGAATCTTAGTTTGTGCTGTGCCCAACAGATGTTAAAAATTAAAAATATCCCATAGCACCTCATGTTACTGGGGTATATAATCTGGGAACTATGAAGACAGACAAAGATATCTTAGAGAAGACACAATGTTTTATACATAAATATGAGAAAATATTCATAAAATACATATTTGAAAAAGGTTTTATATCTAGAATTTATAAAAGATGCTGAAAATCGATAAGATAAATTAGACTAGAGACTTCACAAAGGTGTGAGTGGCAAAAAGCTCATGGAAAGGTGAACAATCTGTCACTAGGGAAATGCACATTAAAACCACAATGAGATATGTTGTACATGGAACTCTCTGATACTGTTGGTGAGAATACAAATGGTATAACCACTTCAGCAAACACAATAGGATACCGCTGGCATAAAAAGCAAATTACTGAGCACTTAATATGAATGTATCTCAAACTCAGGACAATAGACAAAAGAAACCAGGCATAATGTCGTCTGATTCCTTTTAAATGAAGTTAAAGAATAGGCAGAAGTAATCTATGGTGACAGAAATCAGAGAAGAGGTTATCGTTTACCAAAACTGTTTGGATTATACAGTTGAGTATATAGTTAATGCCTAGATCTAGTTAAGATCTAGATCTAGGCATTTTCACCATATATAAATTTCATTACCAATTTAAAAAACACCTTTGGCAGAAAGTTTAAAGCATTCATTAGTTTAAGGAGGTTACTCAACATATATTAATGGAAATTTAAAATTAAGCATAAAAAAGAAAACAACTGATGTACAGATAAAAAGAAAGTTTGAACAAGATAAATGATAGGGAAAGTTTAAGCAGAAAAAGATATGGCAAATATTGTCAAAGATATTAGAAAACAGATATTTAAATTCTCTAGCAGTGTCTTATACATGTCAAGGAGCCCATGAATAATAATACATGTGGTTCCACTGCTTGACATTTATCAAGTACTAATCTCCATGGTAAAGAATCCACCTGCCAATGCAGGAGACATGAGTTCCATGCCTGGGTCAGGAAGAGGAGGAATGGCAACCCACTCCAAGATTCTTGCCTGGAAGATCCCATGGACAGAGGAGCCTGGCAGGCCACAGTCCAAAGGGTTGCAAAAGAGTTGGACACAACTTAGTGACTAAACAACAACAAATCTTATGCTGGATGTTATGCTAATTCCATTTAATCTTTACAACTACTATATGAGGCAGTTATTATCCTAACTCACAGATGAGATCTACATTAAGTAATTTCCGCCAAATCGCACAGCTGATATGTTGAGGGGCCTGGATTTAAAACCAGATTCCGACTCACGAGCTCATGTTCTGATATTCTTTACTGCCTCCAAAGAAAAACAGATTTTATTTTTTAAACTTAAGAGACCTCAGCTATATCACTAATGCATCAATGTGTGGCAGGGATGGTGCTAAAAGCCATTTCTCTCTACTTCCTACCTTCCATTATAAAATATGAAAATGTTCACTATTCTTCACTATCATCATTCCTTACAGCTAGGGATGGCAATAGGATGCAGACAAGTTATTATTCAAGATAAAGAAAACTCATGGCATGAATCATGACATACCAAGATGAGAAAAACACTCACCTTGTTTGTTCAACTTTGTCCCAACTTCAGGCAGACTACAGTAAACAACATCTCCCAAAGCTTCCTTTAAAAAACAAAAACAAAAAAATCTCTAAGAGATCAAATTAAACCTAGTAATTAGGAACAAGCCAAGCATTTAATCCCTTTAATTCAAATAGTATATACTTTACACTTGAGGGATCAAATTCTGTTTTTTCTTATAACCCTTTAAAAATGCAAAATTATTCTTACCTCAGAACTTGCAAGAAAACATGCCATCAGCTGGCCCACAGGTGGCAGTGACCCTTGTCACCAACCATATGCCCCCGAAAAGATGACTAGCTCCTTTAAGAACAAACACACTTTGTGCTTTTCCACTTCTGCAATTTTACTGAGGACATTTCTCCTATTGATTTGCTGACTAATCAACAGTGATCTCTCCATCAAGTTGAGCGGGTTACAACCCCTTGTACGATTCAGGTCATCCACCACATATTGTTTTGCGTGTCGTTTTCCATGTTAAGTGATTTCCTCTCATAAAATTGAGGAGAGGAGGACAATATTTATACAGTATTTCACAGAGCATTCTGTACTGGGCCTCAGTAGGTACACAGATATGCCCACAAAGATACGGCTGTCATTGATTCTCAGTACATGAGATCCCAGCATTTCTGAGGAATACCATATCCTCCAATCAGTTAATATCCCCTGCCCCCTCCTCTCCCCACCCCACCCAGAGGTCCAGTTGAAAAGTCACTGACCCATATTGCTGTCTGGCTTCTAGTTTTCTTTTGAATGAAGTCGCTCAGTCATGTCCGACTCTTTGCAACCCCATGGACTGTAGCCTAACAGTCTCCTCCGTCCATGGGATTTTCCAGGCAAGAATACTGGAGTGGGTTGCCATTTCCTTTAGGAGATCTTCCCAACCCAGGGATTGAACCCAGGTCTCCCACATTGTAGGCAGACGCTTTACCATCTGAGCCACCAGGGAAGTCCTGGTGTAGTTTTCTAGTATTGTAGTTTTCTTTTACACAGTATCAAACTACAGGCTCAGTGGCAATAGTGGAATTAGTTGAGATAAACTCGAAATAAAAAGTTTATCTTTGTGTAATCTGTGCCATTCTAGGTGTTCCTTCTTCAAGTCCCCAGGTCATGTGTGAAAGTGAAGTGGCTCCCACATTGTAGGCAGATGCTTTACTGTCTGAGCCACCAGGGAAGTCCTGTGTATATCAGGTCATGTGTATATCACTATTATCCACAAAACACTAACACTCCAGCCCTTTTGCTTGTTCTGCTGCTTTCCTTAACTGCCTCAATATGAAACAAACATTTCCCTTGAATTTTTTAACTGTTAACCTTTTAATCTCTTAAAACACTATACACTTTCCTATGTTTTTCTTTTTCCACCTATGACAGATGTTCTTCTAAGGGCCTTTAAAGGGCCCAAGATACTAAGGGGCAGAATAAACAATTTTTAAAAGATAAAGACAATGGAATTTAGGCAAGAGCAGACTGTTTTAAATATTTCAAGACAATCTAGTACCTGTGCAAAATTGCTGATTCCCACTGTTCCAACACCATTTTCTGTTGTTACCCATTCGTGTTTTTCTGTGAATTTCCGCACTAAAATAAAGACCAACATTTCAGAAAAGCAGTGGCATCACTTCTTTAAAAGCATTTTTTTTTTCATATCAATGCTATCAAAAGGCAAGGCCTTCCCAGTATCTGTTTGACTTATTGACACTGTCATTCAACAGTATACTGCCCAGGACGAAATAGATCATATGAAAAGACACATCTCAACAGTGGTATTATTTAGGCAAAGATGGCTTGATGTAAATACCTTTGGATCTTTTGGCGATTTGATTATTTGTACTCAACATTACTCGGTCTAAATCATACACACAAATACTGGAGCACATTTCAAATGTATACCTATCCACTACTGATCTGTCTTGCAGAAAGAAGTCTGTCCCTCTGAAGAAAGAGTGATGAAGTTTTGGGAGCATAAAGACTGCTCATAAATGATTTAACCTAAAAAATAATGTGCCTCTTTAGGTAGAGCTGTATCAAGAATAAAACTGACCTTGAACAATTATAATGACTAAGTTCTTGATTCTACTTTAACTGAATTCAAGTCAGCCCTTGAATAAAGTGGCTACCATCATTATGAGAAGCAAATTATACCATCAGAACTCAGTTGTCACCTCAGAGCTAAGACATTAACTGGTAGAAAGGCAAGCTCTGCTCAACATTCACTGGACAGGTTAGCCCTTGGCTTTATAACCTGCTTCTTTTCAAATACAAGGATGGCCAAACTACTCAAGGATTCCTGGAACAAAGACCTACCAAAATTTGAGTGATGTGAAAAAAATTACTTAGGAATTAATAGTACTTGCTTAAAAGAATAAAAATTTTTATGAAGCATATCTTAAATATATACCACATTCTGAAGTGAAGCAGTTTTCCAAAAGTACAGAAATTAATATGAAAATGGCTTGTTAATTTCAATAGTTTTAAAAGTATTGCTAGTTCACTCTTACCCCTAACCCAAAAGATAACTGTACTTAAAACATTAAACTCTCTTGATTACACAGCTCTGATACATAGCAGAATGTAAATAAAAAGTATTAATTTCCACCCCCATCATTAAATAACTTGAATATCATACTCCTCAGTGGAAGAGGTTGCAAAATCTCACCGTCAGTTGCTCCGCTCCACTTCAAATTACTGAATGCTTCAGGTCAATCTGATGTTTCCCTAAGGTTAAGGTTTGTTTGTACTTAGTGTTCTGACTGCAACCCACTCTCCCCACTGCCTTTTCTTGACTTTTGATCTCAGCTTAGAAACTTCCTGCCAGCAGCCTTATCTAGCCCTCCAAGCCTGGGTTCCTGGGCCGTCCAGTCTGCTCCCCCAGCTCTCTGCACCTCTCCCCCCAACACACTCATGGCGCTTAACATGCTACAGATACAGCTCTTCTGTCACCTTCCCCCGGGGAGTAGACCAAGCACAAAGCAAGCAAGAGCAGGGTTTATTGCATTCGTAGCCCCAGTTCTCAACACTGTCCTTGGCATACAGTAAGCAATCAAAAGTTGGAGGGAAGTAATTTTTTAAAGTGTAAGAAGATTCTGAGCAAAACATAGAGTATATAGTTATCTGGCTACAGCACTCAATTCTCCCTAACATTCTGTGACAGCTCTAGAACTAGCAGTTTAAACTAATACACTTTTTTATAGAAAGGACTGGACAACCATAAATATGACTTCTCTGAAACTGTCCTGACCTTGGCCTTGCCATCTTGCCTAATTGTAAAGATAATCTTGAGGAACAAGAGTTCTCAACATTCAGTTTTAGCAACTGAGCAACCACAGTTTAGAGGAAAAGGCAGCAACATTGCTAAGCTAAATGCACCCAGGTCCTGTTAGCCTCAAAGGCCATTAAGTCTTTATACCAGGCCACGAAATTTAGGCTAAAAACAATGATTGGTACAATTCTCCTTTAACCCCTGGCCCAATGGGAGGAAAAGTGAACAGGAGATTTGGTAGTTTTCTTTTGAGTCTTGAAAACAATGGGTTTCAGCCCCCAGAAAATAAAGTGTTTTGAGTAATTTATGAGAACTTTGCATTTTCCCCCCTTTCAAAGTCACTGAATCAAATACACTAACATTTGATCAATTTTCTGCTGATTCTATACACTAACATATAATAAGTAACATTATCAAGTACTTACTATGTATCAGGCTATATGTACAGCAGTTACATTGTTTCATTTCATCCAACAAGTCTGTAAAGTAGGGATTATCATTTCCATTTTTCCAGCGAGGGAAACAAGTGACCATAGAGGAAGAGGAAGCCAATGGAACTCAAGTCTCTAGTATTGAAAACTCGTGTTCAACCAGATCATGGCTATTGATATCTTGGGCAATATTTAACTAGTTAACAGGACAATGCAAAAAAGTAATACTGAACTAACCAAAAAAATACAAGCTTTTAAGTCAGTTATCTGAGAAATGCTTTTCCCTTATATTCAAATTAGTAATGTATTGATGTATGTAAATTAGTAACGTACCGATAGGTACCACCAACAGATCTGAGAGATTACGGTGGGCGGGTGGGGAGGAGATAAGTAAGCTTCGTTATGTTTGACTTTGAACTAAATTTATCAACTTTTCTAGTCCCAAACAGGTTTCTAAAACAACGAACTTAATGACACAACAGCCACCAGACCTGTGCTCCGTGCAAGTAAGAAGCCGGAGTTCGCGAACAGGTGCACATAGTGCCTCACATTTTGGTGCATGAAGTACAGCAGTTTTTGCTCTGCGTTCACTTGTGCTGAAGTAGCACAGATGGCCAAGATATTTACGGGCAAGTCTCCCAGTTACTTCAAGCCCGTGTATGTAAGGCCTCGTTTCAGCCCAACACACATTCACGACTATACTTTATATACGACGATGCAGACTTTAGCAGAACGTCCTCAGTGGAACCCAGGAGACTATCGCACTGCTTTAGGAAATAGTTGTCTGCAACATTATGCTAGCTTTAGCTGGTAAAACTAGACCCAGTGCTTTAAGTTTCAATAAATGCTCTTGCTTTACTTTTACTTCAGAACTTACAGTGACGATATGCATAGCAAAGTAAAGCCTATTACTTGTCCTCACTCAGGGTGCACGATGCTCACAAATGCGAGGAACCTAAGGTCACGAAGGAGCTCAGCAACCTTGCCCAGGTCTGCAGCAGCGAGCGGCCGACGATCCTGCCAGAACCACCCTGGACACGGCGGCCGCGCCAGTCTTCAGTCTCCCCGCCCCCTCGCCCCGGCTCCCAACCCACAGGACAAAGGCTGCGGGGCCGTCCAAGCAGCTCAGGGAGGTAGCAACGGCGCCGCAACACGGGGTCCCAGCAACAAAAAACGCGCAGAGGTCGCCTCGCTGGACCCGGGCGGCCCGCGGCCGAGGACCCGAGGTAAGGATTGAGGCCCAGCCCCTTTCCCCCGAGGCAGCCCGGCTCGGCCCACGTGCCCTCCAGCACTCACCCGACAGCAGAGCAGGGCCGGTGCGCAGCGCCCGAACGGCACCCGCTCGCAGTCCCCAGGACCGCAGCGAGCAGGGCGCGCTGGGTGCCGAGATGGCGCGCAGGCTGCCGACCGCGGCCCGCACGCTCCGCACCGCGCGCAGCGCCATGTTCGCACGGGTGCAGAGGGTCTCCGCGCGGCACCTAGAGCACCCCGGCCGGCGGGGGCGGGGCGGGACTGGGCAGCCCCGGGCCGGAGCGAGCCGGAGCGAGCTGGCTGGACTGGGGCGCGGGGGCGGGGCCCCGGGAGGGGCGGGGCCTGACAGGGCCGCATGCGGGAAGGGCGTGGACGCTCGGAAAGCCCTGAGGCCCGGAAGGGGCGGTGGCGAGGGGCGGGGACTGGTTTGTGGACTAGGCGGGCCAGGCCGAGCTGGGCGGGGCGTCGGGAGCGGGGCGTCCCGGGAGGGGTGGGACCACGCCTTCAGGCGGTGCTTCTGGGCGAGTGAAAGCTGTAGGTCAGCATTTGTGACTTCCAAGACCCACCCAGGCTATGAGACGGGCTCCAGGCAGGAGTGGTGCTCTTGGGTCCTCGGGGAGGCAGGGTGCTCCCAGTCCTGTTAAAAGATGAGGTCTCCACCTTCTAAAGAGGATCAAGGTCACCCAGAGCAGTATTCATAGCAGATCCAAAGAATCATTCCAGCCAAAGTTGGTTGTTGGGCACTGGCCAAAGGTGCGCTAACACGAATGCAGTTTCTCTTTGACTTTTTGAAATATTGAAACCTTTATTACTTTGCATATGCCCCAAACCCTACAGTCTCCAAAGAGGAGAGAAACCTAATCATGAAGCTCATAGAGGGGCAAGGACTTGTTGAAGGGTCAGGAGTGGCTTCTGGTGGAGTCTATACTGCAGGAGCTACTGCAGTAGCAGTCAAAAGGCAGAGAGTTGAGACCCAGCATGATCAGCTCCTTGCTTAAGCGGTCCTGTGACTGAAACTTTAGCAGAAAAGCAGAAGACATGTCTCACCCAATCCAAGGAGACAGAAAATTAGGTTTGGGAAAAGACCTCACCTTTAACACAGATTTTGTGGAGTAGGCAAGAATCAGCAAAGAAACACTGGAGTGAGAAAGAAACACCTCAATCTCCACACTGTCAGTATTACAGGGTATACCTTGAAGTATATGCGTGTATGAGTATATGTGCGAATATATGTGTGTGTGTGTTTGGGAGACCCAAATGTTGTGCTGAGATTCTGCCTCACAAAACTGGGGATGTCAACACATCTGTGCAGTAGTTTGCAGGGGCTGTCATGCTCCTCTGAGTTGTCTTTTCCTCTGAGTACACTGAACCTTTGTTATGTGCCTGGAAGGGATGCACTACCTTTGTAATCCTCACCAAACCCCTACTGGTAGGTATTATACTCATTTCGTAGATGAAGAGCTGGAGGCTTGGAAAGGTTAACTAACTTTCCCAGGAGTGGAATGAGGGAGACATTCAATGGTTTAAGCAAACTAGGTGTCTGTAGCAGAACTTGCTCATCAGTCCAATTTGCAGTCAACTGCTCTTAAGCTCAGTTCTACTTGCCACTGTTTGGGATGCTGACTGATTCACAGTGCTGTATTCTAAACTCCAGATCTTGGTTAACTTCCATAATGTCAGTGTTCTGTTTTTATTGTTTTGTTGCAAGTCACTTCAGCATAATGCAAGCCATCCCCTAAAATATTTATTCCCAGCTTCAATAACTCATTTGATACAAAGAACAGGGTCACTTACCAATCTGTGGGCTATGTCATGGGCCCTTATGCCAAAGCAGTAGGAAGTGTGTCTTTTTTTTTTCTTAATGTAACAAGCATTGGGGATTAAAATTTTTTTTTCCATCTGATTATCTTTGTAGCATCCATGGCTTGAGATGTGAAAGGTCATCTCATTATACAATTGGTACAGGCACCTGGAAATTTAGGTGGTCATTTCTTTCAGGTGTCTCAAAGGGGTCTGCTCATCTCTTTGTGACAGTCCCTGATGGCTCAGAGGTTAAAGCACCTGCCTCCAGTGTGGAAGACCTGGGTTCGATCCCTGGGTCAGGAAGATCCCCTGGAGAAGGAAATGGTAACCCACTCCAGTATTCTTGCCTGGAGAATCCCCTGGACAGAGGAGCCAAGAGTCAGACACGACTGAGCGACTTCACTTCACTTCACTTCACTTCACTTCACTTCATCTCTCTGTGCAGATATATTTATTTCTCTCACAGAAATACAATGGAAGAAGTTTACAATTTGATATTTACAGTCAATAGAGAAGTGGAGTAGTTGGAAAAAGAAATGAAGAATTTATAACTAATCCAGATCTTAGAACTTTTCCTGTTTAAAACAAACAGACAGTATGTGTTTGGGTTGATTTCTGTGCCATATTTTCAGAAGACATGTGTACACTTTGCTATGAGTTATTTGATGAGTATCTGAAAATGTAGCTCATGACAAAATACATAATGGATGATGGGTTTTGGGGTGGATAGAAGATAAATCCCCCAAGGTTTTATGTGCATTGTCATGTTATGTGTCTCTTTGTTTGTAAAGGATCCATTGTTAGTAGTAGAGTGGGATCCTGGTTCAACCATCATAAAAGAAAATTTAAGCTCTCATCCAGATAGAAGACTGGCAGTAGTTCAGCTTCATTGTTACACTAGCTATTTAAAGACCTCATCAAGTATGCATGTTCCTTTCATCTTTCTGCTCTGCCATCTTCAGATTGTACCCCATGGTCTCAAGGTAGCTGTCAGAGTTCCAGCAGTCTTATACCAGACAGTGTTCAGCAGCCCTTGAGCTCATCTCTTTTTATTACCAAACTGACCTTTCCCAGAAGTGTCCCAGAGACCTTTTTTCAAAATTTTCATTGGCCAGACTGGATCATGCTGCTGCTAAATCGCTTCAGTCGTGTCCGACTCTGTGCGACCCCATAGACGGCAGCCCACTAGGCTCCTCTGTCCCTGGTATTCTCCAGGCAAGAATACTGGAGTGGGTTGCCATTTCCTTCTCCAATGCGTGAAAGTGAAGTCGCTCAGTCGTGCCCAACTCTTAGCAACCCCATGGACTGCAGCCTACCTGGCTTCTCTGTCCATGGGATTTTCCAGGCAAGAGTACTGGAGTGGGACTGGATCATGTGGCCAGCCTAAATGGCTCATTGTCAAGGGCTATTATCAAGACAGACTGAGATTTACTTTGAGGTGGCTGCAGCCTCACCTTGCTGTGTGTCACATGGGGTAAGGGTAGTGGCTACTTGAATAAATCAGGATTCTGACAGCAAGGAGGAAAGCATGGAATGGATCTGGGGCAGGTAACCTAGAGTATCTGCTCCAATGGGTGTGTGAGGAGAGACAAGACAGGATAAATTGGAAAGGATTCATCAGGTGCTTCCACTGTGCAACAGAGCGGAAATGTACACTTATCCTCACAGTTACCTGGAAGACTTTTATTATCTAGATCTATGGTTCTCAGAATTTAAAGCATGTTTATCATGTCTGACTGCACATTGGAATCACCTAGGGGACATAAAAAATATTGATGCCTGTGACTCAGAGATGCTGATAGATAAATTGGGGTGAAGTCTGGGGTCTCTAGCATGTAGGCAAGATTGAGAACCACTAGTATAGATCAGCAGTTCTCAAAATATTGCCTAAAGAACACTAGCCCTGATTGAAGTGCTGTCATACCAGAAGCCTTGGTTATAGGGGTTTGGGAATCATTACACATGTTATTGCTCACACTATCCCAAGAGATTCACCATATGCATTTAGCATATTAAAAGCTCTAACAATTCCCATGCTAAAGAATTTGTATGTCCAGTGTTTCCCACATTTGATCTAGA
Source organism: Budorcas taxicolor (assembly GCF_023091745.1). Classification (NCBI taxonomy): domain Eukaryota; kingdom Metazoa; phylum Chordata; class Mammalia; order Artiodactyla; family Bovidae; genus Budorcas; species Budorcas taxicolor. The sequence goes on from NW_026291827.1 coordinate 145,854, forward strand.
AACATTTAAGGGAGGACGACACCTGTTATGAGTTGAATTGTGTCCCCTAAAGAGATAGGCTGAAGTCCCAGCCCCCGTACTGGGGAGAAGGCCATGTGACAACTGAGGCAGAGGCTGCAGTGACGCACCTACAAGCCAAGGAATGCCAAGGATTGCTGGCACACGCTGGAAGCTAAAAGAGGGAGCTCCTTCATAGAGCCTGCCGCAGGAGCATGGCCCTGTCAGCACCTCGGTTGTGGACTTCTAGCCTCCAGAACCGTGGAGCAATACGCTTTCATTGTTTTAGGCTACCCAGTTTGTGGCACTTTGTTCTGGCAACCCTAGCAAACTAATACAACATCCATTAGCATCTGTTGGACCGCAGTTTGGGAAACCCTGAACTAGAATCATTCAAAGGCAACTCCTGACTGACCAAGAAGATGAAATAATTAGTCTATAGAGGGGATCTTTTCCCCATGAACTCCAGACAATATTTGTTTTATTTCTAGGAGGAAATACATTTGAACAGTATCATAGTGGTGGCAACTATATGTATGTATTTCTCTTATCTTTTTTTGCTTGCCAGGCTTGGTGACTCTAATATGGACACAGAAAAGTACTAACCTGGAGAGATTACAGAATCACTGGTAAGTGTAGGCCTAATGTGCTGGCCTTCCCCTATTCTACAGATCATGCCTGGACCAACAGCTTAAATTGGGGGCACAGTTGAAACAGGTTGAGGGTGCCAGACCTCAGACAACAACTCAGGCTGCTCACTGCTGCTTCCAGGCTCCTGCCTTTTGCATTTAATGCCCAGAAAACTGAGTGTCTTCATCAGTAGCAAATCGACGATCTCTCCATCCTCCGACAGCTGCAGAGGGAGAAAGAACCATGTGACTGATGTAGAGCTGTTCTCTTCAGGGGCTTTTCTTTCTTATGGGGAAACCATGGTTTTATCATCCACTTTGGTCCCTGCCAAAGTGATATCACTGTTTAGAGTTGCTTTTGTTTTGGAATTGACCTTCTTCTGGGAATCTTAAGGGTATTCACTCCTGCCTTTATCCCCAGGGATTTCCTTCTTCCCCTCCACTGAAAATGACAAGATGTCCTCTACCACCCCCAACAAAGGCTATTAGGAATTTGTGTACAAAGACCCTCATGTGTTGCTTCTGGGAATGTGAAATGGAGAAGAGTTTGGTGGTTTCTCAAATTAAAGCCAAAGTGACCATATGACATCTTGAAATAAATTTCTATCCCCAAGATGGAGCCACTCCTCCCCAGGGTGCCATGTCAGCAAATTGAAACTTGGATATCTTTTGTGTCTCTGTAAAGGCTCCCCCAGCAATGCAGTATAGCCAGTCAGCCAGTCCCCAGACGCCAGACCACTCCAGGCTCTATACTTAATTCCTCTTCCTTCTCACCCCAAACAAGGCTGACTCTGTGGCCCTGGCCAATCAGATATTTTCTATTTTCTACTTCCTTATCCTTTATTCTTTATCCTATAAAAGTTTCCTGCCTTACACCCCATTTTGCAGATCTCTGAATGGAGACAGTCCACTTCATGAAATATTAACTTTTGTTTGTCATCACCTAAATCCAAGGGGTTCTCAGTCTTGACTGTACATGCAGACCACACAAGAAATTTTAGGAATACCAGTGGCTGGATCCTTCCCCCAGGGATTCTGTTTTTATTTGCCTCAGGTGAAGTAGCAGGCATTTCCTGAAGCCCCCAGATGATTCTAGTGTACAGGCATAGCTGGGAATCACCGATGTAATGAACAGAGTCCCAAGCTGGGAATTGGAGACGTGATTCTAGTCTGCCTTTCATTTGCTATGATCTTGGGGAATTAATTTCCTCCTTCTGGGCCTCCATTTCCCTTCCTGTGAAATGAGGCCCTTGAGCTACAGTGATCCTTTGGTTCCCCTAATGTCTAATGCTGCTCAGCCAGCCTCTTCTTAGTTCAAGATCAGTGACTTTTGAAGACCAAGCCAAAGGGACCCACCTGATAATTTTTTTGCTCTTCATTGAACGCCACCAGGATGACAGAGATAAACAGATTCAGCACCACAAATGTCACGAAAACGATGCAGGACCCAATTAGTAAGGAGCCGAGCACTGGGCTGTAGTCCAGGACCTGTCAGGGAGAGAACCAGAATCATCCCTCAGGGTCCTGTGTGCTAGTGGTCACTTCCCTCAGTAGGCACCTTCAGAGGGAAGCTGGTCCTTAGAGCTAGGCAGATCCTGGAGCCAGGAAGTTTCCCTTCTGCCTGGGGGCTGAGAGTGTGGGCAGTGCTCTCAAAAGCTGCCCGGAGATGGAAAGGGCAACCCCTCTCTTCCCCACTGCTGCCGTTTCCAATACGGGTGTCATTCTGGCTAGCCTCAGGAGCATTCCCTTCCAGACACCCACCAGCACAGCCTTCCCCTGATTAGCCAGTGTCTGATGTTCTGTAGACAGGGGTCCCCAGGGTGAGCTGTGGGAACATTTTTATTTGTGTGGAGTTGCCCTGCGCTTGCCAGGTCATGGACCCAAGGTGTGACATCCACTGGGGAGGCATTTGAGGGGTGCTTTCTCTAATTTTCATAAAGGTTTGGTGTTGATGGTAATATCCATACCCCCCTCACTGCCTCTCTCCTCCATTACCTCCTCATAGTTGAAGATTCCCAGCTGAAGGCTGATCATTGTTTCTGCCGCATCAAAGAGGGTTTTGTAGGAACGGAGTTTCCAACCAAAGATTAAGTTTGACTGTTAAGGAAAGAGTCCTTATGAACAAGGAAAGAAACCATGCCACCCCCAAAAGGTGTTGTTTGACAGCAGAGTCAGCAGTCTGGATCAGCCACATCCTTGGCCTGGCAATACTGTCCATGTCACAGGGCCTTCAAATGGGTGTGTGTACACACTTAGTTCTGTAGGGGATGCACATGCACCTGGGCTCACACACCAACACTCGGAGGCCACTGCTGTGGTCTCCCAGATGGTCACTCTAAGGCTCAGTAATGGTGCTGCGCTCTCTGCAGCCCCAGCCTCTTTGCTCTGGGGGATTTGGGTTGGATGCACAACAGGCTTCTGCCTGGGCAGGACCAGCCTCCCCACCATGGTCTCCTCTCACCATAGCTACCCCCTCTTCAAAGATTTCCCCATAGCTCTTGCATCAAAGGGAAGCCCAGCAGTTCCTCGGCCCTGAGTTGGTGACTCCTGGCCCCACAAGACACTGCAGTGTCCTTGGAGCCCACACACTGCAGATGGAGGACTGAAAAAATCCGCATGAATTAAAGGATGGGATGGGGTACTTTTAACAAAGCCAGATTCCAGCTTCTTAGCCAATACCCTCCATCACTTATTCAGCACACTTCATCCCATTTCTGAGGGTGAGAGAGGAAGATGAGGTGGGGTCAGTGGAGTGAGAGCCAGGACTGGGGTGGAAAGGGCAGGGAAAAGGTTAGAGGTGGAGTGAAGTCTAGGATAAGATGGACTGCTGTATGGTATGGACACCAGGGAGATGACAGAGGTGAGAGACTGGATGGGGCAGGGTGAGAACTGGGAAGGGGGCTGGTGTGGGTTGGGACTGGGTGAAGGGTCGCAGAGAGGTGGGAGCCTGGGTTACAGTGGGAATCATAGACTTGGAGAGGATGGGGCTGAAGCTTCTTTAGATGGAAATCAGCATGTGGCAGAGGGTCTTTGTTTCTCATTTTACTCGATAGTAAAACAAATAATTGATAGTTCAAAAAAATTGTTTTCAGTCACATAAGAGCATGATTGTCAAAAAGCTCTCAGTGTTAAGGAGCTAAATGAAGTGGTTTCGGCCCTTCTAAGTTCGTGCCTCATGTGTAGGGCATCAGGCACCAACATGGCCTGCAGTCATGTCCATCTTCTGTCCCCAATCTCTGCCCCACCTCAGGGTCAGGGACTGCCCACTTCACCTCTGCATCCCCTGGCCTGAGGGAGGGCTCTGTGCATGTCAGGGTAACGGATGTCAGGACAACTGGCCCTTAAGGCATAGTAGGTAAAGAAAGGAGTCCTTCGTGGCAGATAGTTGGTCCCTTCAGTCATAGAGACTACACTTCCTCACTCTTATCCAACCGAGGTGTCCAGCCTCTGCCATTTGGGGTGACCAGTTCATGAGCTCCCAGCTGAAAGGCTGCAGACTCAGAAAGAAGATCCACCATCTCCCTCAGATTCCCAGGGTTTTCCTAGCCCCCCAACTCTCCACCACTGAGCAGCCTTTACTTCTGAGGAGACTAGCCCAGAAAGTTTTCCCAAAGGAGCCACTCACTGCAATGGAGTAAGCCAGGAGCATGATAAGGATGACAACGATAAAGCCTGAAATGTCCCCCCAGGCACGATGCAGAGCTGACGTGATCATGTTCATTTTGGGGTTCAGCCTGAACAGATGCCAAAGCTTCACTGTGGATAGGAGTACCAGGAAGGCAAGGATGTAGCCAAGGGCAGCATCGGCTGCTGCAGTCTCGCTGAAGCTGATCACTCTGTGGGACCAAATGGAGAGACTGGTCTCAGAGATGGTGAGAGCCTCAGCCAGCACTCATCTGTCAAGATTAGCCTGATCATGGTCTGGGGACAGAGCTGTCCTAACTCCCCAGCCAGGCATTCAAGAGATGGTGGTCATGGTGAGGGTGAGCGTCCTGTTTACAAAAGGGATGGTGCTGGTGGTGGTCACAGGACTATTACCTGACAATCTTGGTTAATGGCCACAGAGCTGAAGAAGATTGATAAAGGAGGAATCCTCCCAGAGTTGAGAAGACAGAAGTAAGGGAGTTCCACAAGCCTCCCCTCTGCTTTGGGGGTCACTGGATGCCACGTCCTCCTGCATACCTGTCTGAGTGTGTATCCACACCATCTTTACATTTAAAGGAATGATGGAAGTACTATCCGTTTGCTGTGCTGAGGAACCTCAATTGCATTGTTCCATTTGAACTTCAAGACCACCGGGTGAGATATCACATCTCCATTTTACAAATAAGGACAGATAGTTGGTACAAGGTCACATAGCTAGTGATATAGTGATAAAACTAGTGGTGGAAGAATGAGAGTTGGAATCCAGCTGTGTCTCATTCCACAGTCCAGGCTCTTCCTGCCGTCCTGCCCTGCCTTTCATGCCCCTTTTGTGTCTGCCTTTGAATGTCAGTTCAGTCTTAATGTTGGTACATTATGGAGTATGACTTATACCTGTATCTATGGACATGGATGGCGAACAGGTTATAGAAAAAAATTATATGATCTGAAGTTTATAAAAGCATTTAATGTATATAATGCCTGAGAAAAAACATCCTTCTGTTTAACCTCCTGCCTTCCATTTTCTCCCCTTTGAGGGGTTTGTGAATGAAGTTTGTTAATGAAGGACACAGTCTAGGATAGAGTGCAGAGTTCAGATTCTAAGCTCTGCATTTCCTTTCTGTGTGACCTTGCAGAGACAACCTCTCTGAGCTTCAATTACTTCATCTGCAAAAAAGGGATAACATCATCTCTTAGAAGTTCTAGGAAGATTAAAGTAGATGAGATAATGCTTTTAAGGTGGTTTTTTATGAAAGTGTAAGGTATCCAACAATGACTCAATAAATGTTAGCCATATCTATACAATCAATGGATGTTTCAGAGTGAGTACCAAGATCCTGGAGACATAAACTAGGTTTGAATTCTTTCTCTGCCACTTTTTCGTTTTGTGGCATTGGGGAAGTCCCATTACCTCTCTAATTTCCCTATTTGTGAACTGGAGTGATGACAGCATCTACCTCCATGGCTTCTCCTGAGGATCCAACGTTAGTACCTCCTGCACAGCCCAGGGTGGACTCTTGGCGAATGGTAGCAGACGTGGGTTGACTGGGCACTAATACTTGCAACGACCCTGCCCCCAAAGCCGGAGAGGACCTTACAGAGTGTCACGTAGTCCTATGCTTTGGTAAGATTTGCAAAAGATTCTGTTTTTGTCTTTGAGTCCTGTCCAGTTGTGTATGCTTCAGACCCCAAGTCTAAGTGCTACAGCTAGAGTTATTTTTTAAAGAGTAACCCTGGATCCTCTGAGGGCCAGCAGGATTTCAGAAGCCTCCCTCTGGGCCACTCAGAGCTGGAGGCAGCAGTGTCAGTGTTAGTGGTAGGAGCTGGGGCCTGAGGCAGAGCCACTTACTCTTCCCCGTGTTTTCGGTAGCGCTGGAGGTCACGCTCCACCAGGACGGCCCTCTTCACAAACACCGCCAGGGCACTCCAGCTGGCCAGGATGATGGCCAGCTCCAGAATGTTCCACTTGCTGTGGAAATAGCACCACTTTTTCTTCCTCAGGAGATCGCCCTGGGAAAGGAGCCAGAGGTTCTAACAAAGGCTGTGGATCCCTAGGGGTTTCTCAGAGCCCTGGCTTCATATGCATAGAGCACAGGGGCCTCTCCCCAATCCTGTGCATGGACCTCACCTGTCCCCATCATCAGTCGGGGCTGCAGGATTTGTGGGTGTTTAAGAGAAAGTACAGGATCTAATAAAAAAGCACTTAATTCTCTCAGATGCAAAAAAAAAGGCAGGGGGAGAAGGGAGGAAGAAAACTCTCCCCTCAAAAAAGCATTTACTTTAGAAAACTTATAATTGTGAATTCTTTCTCTGCCTCTTTGAGATGTAAGAACTTTCCTGGTGGCTCAGACAGTAAAGAATCTGCCTGCAGTACAGGAGATTCAGGTTTGATCCCTGGGTTGGAAAGATCCCCTGGAGAAGGAAATGGCAACCCACTCCAGTACTCTTGCCTGGAAAATCCCATGGACAGAGGAGCCTGGCGGGCTACAGTCCATGGGGTCGCAAAGAGTCGGACATGAGTGACTAACACACACATAAAAGCCAATACATAAGAACTGACTTGACCCTTACTTTGAGATGTATGTACATCTTTTTAAAGCTAAACAATCCTCTTAAGGGAAGTGAAGTCATTCAGTCTTGTCTGACTCTTTGCAACCACATGGACTGTAGCCTGCCAGGCTCCTCCGATCCATGGGATTTTCTAGGCAAGAGTGCTGCAGTGGGTTGCCATTTCCTTCTCCAGGGGATCTTTCCAACCCAGTGATCAAACCCAAATCTTCTGCATTTCAGGCAGACACTTTACTGTCTGAGCCATCAGGGAAACAAAAACAATCCTCTTGCCCAATGTTAAAAGTCAGAAATTTTTTTCTCAAGGGCCAAGGAGTCATCTCTTTGAAATGTAGTCATCAAGTAAGATAGAGCCCTTATCTCCCAGTTTCTCTGGGAAGGTAGGCGCCAAGCCACTTGGTTACAAGTTGGAAAATTACCTCCTGTTGTAAACATAGAAGTCTGTTTTTTCCATTTGGTAAAGGCAGTTAGCAAACTCAGGTGGCTACCACAATTAACAGGTGAACTTAGGTTGAACTAGTGGTATAAACAATCCTGCTGCTGCTGCTGCTGCTGCTGCTAAGTCACTTCAGTCATGTCCGACTCTGTGCAACCCCATAGACGGCAGCCCACCAGGCTCCCCTGTCCCTGGGATTCTCCAGGCAAGAACCCTGGAGTGGGTTGCCATTTCCTTCTCCAATGCATGAAAGTGAAAAGTGAAGTCACTCAGTCATGTCGGACTCTTAGCGACCCCATGGACTGCAGCCCACCAGGCTCCTCCATCCATGGGATTTTCCAGGCAAGAGTACTGTAGTGGGGTGCTATTGCCTTCTAGTGGTATAAACAATCCTATAGTGGTATAAGTGGTATTCCAAGTCCTCTTAAGGATTAATCAACATTAATTTTAAGAGTGGGTGTGTATCTGCCTGAAGATATGCAAGGGTGAGATTTATTTGTCTTTACAACCTCTTTATCAGATTGTCTGAGATGAGCTTCACATTCAGTTTAATGCTTTGTTGTTTAGTTGCTAAGTCATATCCAACTCTTTGAGGCCCCATGGACTGTAGCCCGCCAGGCTCCTCTGTCCATGGGGATTCTCCCAGGCAGGAATACTGGAGTGGGTTGCTGTTTCCTTCTCTGGGGGATCTTCCCAACCCGGGGATTGAACACATGGCTCCTACATGGACAGGCAGATTCTCTACCACTGATCCACTAGGGGGTTCAATGCCTAATCAGTTTTTTTTTATAAGTTGTTTTCTTAGGGGGAATAGGAGTTATTGTTAAATGAGAACAGTTTGTGGTCTCGCCCTCCCTCTCAGCCCTTTTCCTTACATGCAAGAGAATCTTGTGTTGTCTGTTCCACTTCCCTCCTCTTTCCCACTCCTCTGGAAGAAGGACATGTGTTTGGCTGGTAAGAGGCTAAATTCACCTCTTTTATAAAGAGATGGAGGGATTTTTAACTGTTTAAGCAGCGTGATGAGAAGGATTTAAGAGTTTTAGAGGCTTTCTGAAGCAGCTGCAGGCAGAGTGTGAGGGCTATGGAGAGGAAAGGTGGGTGGTGGATGGGCCTCCTTTGATGTTGTTAGAGAAATGCAGGGACTTAAACTGCTATTAGGTAACTGTTGGCTGGTGGTTTTGAATTGGCAGTGCTTAGAGACCATGTGGAATCCAGGTTTATGGATCAGTGTGCAACATGGTGGTAAATGTGGGAAAGGGGATTTTCCCTAATTCCTACAGACCACCCAGGAAGGACCATCCTAAAGTCTCAGATCCTGAGAGGTGCCTGAGCTGGGAATGTGGAAGATTGCCATGGCACTCAGCTAAGCAGAACATCTTCCTCTCCCTTCTTTAGGCCCCCTGAGAGGAAGAGGGGAGTAGGGAGAGAGACCAGGCAGGCGCATGCCCACTCCGTCCTCACTCATGGAGCCGCAAGCCCGCCCCTCACCTGCACAACCATGTAGTAGAGGAGGAACAGGAAGTAGACGATCTCCGCGGCTACCACGAAGGGGTGCCAGCCGTCAGTAAAGGGGTACAGGTGCAGGCTCTGCAGGTGCGCATGTGCAAAGAAGGTTCCTGCAAAGCAGAGCGTGTTTTCCTCACCCGCGGCCACATGCGCACTCGATACCGGAAGTCATCAGTGAGAGGAAGTGAACTCAAGCCCTTCTGAGGGGTGGCCACGGGCAGAAAAGAAGATAGAGGTCCTTCTAACCCACAGACCAAGGGAATGAAAGGGGAAGGCCAGAAACGTATCTGACGGGACAAGGGGGGCTGCAGTAGAAGACAGCCTCCGGCCTTTTCCTTCAGCATCGGCCATTGTACCCTCATCACCTCCAGCCACAGCATACCTGCTTGCCTAACATCAATTTACTCCAAGTTGGCCTGTTTAAGGCCGTTTCATCTAAAGAGAACGCTGGAGATCAATTCAGCTGTTAACCAATATGCCTAAAATTCAACCTTTTTAGAATTCTTTTTCATCCATTTATGTCTTTTCCTAAACCAATTTGACTAATAAGGCTACTGCCTGTAAAGATAAAGCCAGTCCGAAAAATGGCAGACTGGAGAGATACAAGTCACCTGAGACCTTGCTGACATCAGTGGGCTGCTGAATCAGCTAGACCAGAAACCTACACCATGCTTCTCATTTGTAGAAATAAATTAATCAGGTTGTGTTGGGAACAATTGTTTAAAAGGTTCTTAAACAGCCAGAGAGATGGCAAAAAGAACTAGGAAATTATAAGACGTCCGAATAAATCCCCCAAAAAGGATTTGAAAGAAACTTTTGACAGTAGCGAATGATAATGAAAGTTGAAAGCCTTTTACTTTGCACTTTCCACAGTCCTGAAATTTTAAAAGAACTACAAATATTACTTTTTAAAATATGTAATTTACAGAATTCCCTGGCAGTCCAGTGGTTAGGACCCTGTGCTTCCACTTCAGGGGACCCAGGTTCAATGCCAGGTCAGGAGAATAAGATCCCACATGCCACAAAGAGTGGGCAGGAAAAAAAAAAGGTCATATTTTAAAAGTTTTATTTTTAAAAAAGAGGTGGTTGATTTTAGGAAAATTGATTATTAGCTGAAGAGGCCTTAAATCACTGTTTTTAGTGGATTATGATTAGCATTAAAAAAAGGGTGGAAAGCAGGGAATGGAGAGAAAGAATAGAACACAAAATAGTATTACATGTAGTTAAGGAAATTATTTTTGAAGCCCTTGTCTCAGTTATGTTTTAATATATTGGTATGTGTGTATTAGAATTTGATGTAAAATGGACTTTTACGTGTAGGTTGCACGTAACTTTTGCATTGTACATTGAGATACCGTAAATAAAGTGTGATTTAGGTGAAGTTATCTGTTACCAGGTCACCCCCTCCCCAGCCCTTCACTGCTAGGCCCCCATCCCCACACACAGGAGAGTGGAAAGCTCAAGAACGTGAGCTGCCTTCAGACCCCAACTGTCTCCCAGACTTGAGAGACAGGCCAGAGAGAAATGCAGGCAGCCAGGAAGAAGGGTGGAGCAGCCCTGAAACTTTGCCTTTAGGGACAAAGGCAGAACTAAGACCCTTTGGCAGTATTGCCCAAACAACCTTTTGCCCTGGAGCTCTGGCCTGGGGGTGAGGAGCCCTAGCCCAGAGGGAGGGGTGTCTATCATCTGGAACATGCAGATAGGTTCACAGGCAAGCCTGCCCACCAAGGGCGCTGGTCTCCAGGGTCAGAGTGACAATGCAGAACAGGTTGACGTTAGCGTTGTAGACCGTGAACTCCACAAACACAGCTCTGGTCAAGCTGTCCAGCCAGGTGTTGTCAAAGAGATACTGGAGGGTTCTGTGGGAAGAGGAGCATTTAGGGGTGTCTCAATACATAGGGGCTCCTTGCCCTCTCAGCCCAGGGAGGAGCCCAATGCCTGCTGTCAAGATTCCTCCCTCTGTTTCTCCTCTGCGCCCCAGGCCCCAGGGCCTTCAGGCTGCTCCTAGGAGTGCAGAGGTTCTAAAAATGTGGTCCCCAGACTGCTAGTATCACATCATCTGGAAACTTGTTAGAAATGCAAATTCTCAAGCTCCACCCTGGATCTCCCCAGTCAGAATCTCTGGGGGTGGGGACCTGGGAATCTGTGCTTTGGTGAGCCATCCAAGGGATTATGATGTGGTTTTTTGGTTTGTTTTAACCATTATCCATCTCTGTCTATCTTTTTAAAGTATACTTGATGTACAATGTTAGTTCAGGTGTACAGCATAGTGATTCAGTATTTTTATAGATTTTAATAACTTCCATTAAAAGTTAGTACAAAGTAAGGCCTATAATTCTCTGTGCTGGACAATATATCCTTGTTGCTAGTCTATTTCATTTTCATTTTTATTATTTTTTTGGCATGTGGAGTAGCATGCGAGATCTCAGTTCCCTGACCAGAGAGATCAAATCCATGCCCCCTGCAGTGGAAGCATGGAGTCTTAACCACTGGACCACCAGGGAAGTCCCAATCTTATATGTAGTACTTCGTATCTGACGCATTTTAAAGTTTGAGGACATGGTGTTAGAGGAGCCACATAGAACATTAGGGGCTTGGCAGGCAGCAGCTATAGCTGCCACAGTCCCTCTTGGGCTGAAAGTTCACAAAACCAGTTCCCAGAGATCTGCTCACAGGTGTAGGAACAGCATGTGCCAGAGGGACCTGGGTTCAAAACTTGCCTGCCTCGTGGGCAAGCTGATAACATCTCGAGGTCTCAGCTTCCTCATCTGCAGTGGTGTTAACACCAGTGCCTCGGGATCATTATGAAGAGAAAATAGAAATATGTGTGTGTGTGCTTGCAGTATTAATAATAATAGCTGTTATTAGAGCAGTAATGATGGGTCTGTTTTAAAATATGCCCCATCCCTGGTGAGTTTGGGGCTTCCCTGGTAGCTCAACTGGTAAAGAATCTCCCTGCAATGTGGGAGACCCCAATTTGATTCCTGGGTCGGGAAGATCCCCTGGAGAAAGGAAGAGCTACCCACTCCAGTATCCTGGCCTGGAGAATTCCATGGGGTCGCAAAGAGTCAGATGTGACTGAGCGACTTTCACTTTTCTGGTGGGTATGCACCCTGCTGAATGTGTCAATTCTGAGTGGCAGGAAAACACCTCTTATGTGGAAATAGACTATTTCTGGCCTGTTCTTAATCCCAGGGGACCCCGCCAGGTGTTTTCTTTTGGAGTTTGTTACCTCTGTTCCTTGATGTTGTAATAATGCACCGGAGGAGCCAGGGGTTCACACGGGTTTACTCACTCACCTGGATCTACACCGCTAACAGGAGCAGTGCCCGGTTTCAAACCACCAACACTAGAGCGTGCTGGGAGAGGCAGTGTGCGTGAGCCCTGTGTGTCCCCACACATTCATGCCGAGTGTTCCAGAAACGCAAGGTTCTGGCTGGGCTTTACCCAGGCCTCATCTCAGTGCTGAGTTTGCAGTGGGCAGCTTCAAGCAATGGGATGACGTCCTCCTTCAGACAAAGAGCAGGCTTGCTTCCGCCACTGTAGGAACAGTGGATAAAGTGCTCCACATGCAGTGTTCCTCCTTGGTACTGTCACTCCCTGCATGGGCAAGCATCTATCATGGCCCTTCCTGGGGACTGTCCCATTACCATGAAGCTCTGCTACTGTTTTTTGCTGTGAGGAGTGAAATCCTTTTTCTCTGACCTAGGAGTCTTGTGTCTTCTGCCAGCATCCATGAAACAAACTAGCATGTTAGCTTATGAGTAGGTAAAACCTCAGAACTTGCAAATTTGTGGTTAAGGTTTAAGAGCCCTAACCACTTCCTACTTGCCTGGTGGTGGGTGCTTTGTGTGGTGCTTCCCCATCTCTCTACTGTTTCTAACTGAGGCCACCAGGCTTGGTGCCCAGGCTGAGAATCCTGGAGGCAGGATCTCTCTTCCAACTTGGAGACTACATAGTTCCCAGTGGCCTGAAAATACTACCTGAGTGCCTCTGAATCCCCCAGGCCCTCCCCACAATGATAAAATGAGCTTGGCTCAGCCCTGTTTTGAAGGCTGCACCCGCCAATCAGACCTGGAATCAAGCAAATGTCTTTCCTCTGCTGCACGTGAATCAAGTAAGCCTTACCTTGATGCACTTTGGCGATCAGTCCCCAAGGGGACCACGTAACCTCCTCCCCGGTACATGGTGAGTTTGCCCCAGAGGGGATACCCTCGGCGCTGGCTCTGGCTCTGGTACCGCCAAGCCTGGGAAAAGTCATTGCTGTTGTTGAGGACGGAGGCATTCCAACCTTCCCCATAGTCTGACAGGTCTTCCACATCCAGGGAATATGGTGCACGGCACCTGTCAAGAAAAGCCTGCAGCTGCGGGCCAAGAAGGCAGGAGCTCTCCTGGACCCTCACTTGGCGAATCTGGGCACTACCAACCAGCTTGGCGTTCCCATCAGTGACAAAGCCTGGGGATGAGAAACACATGGGTAAATATAGCCATCAGCATCATTGTAACATATTCCAAGCTTTTTGGCCTGGATGCTAACACGACCTCCAGTGTACCCACGTAGAATCAGCCAAGAGAAGTTCATGGCCAACCACATTCAACCATTCATCACCATCTCCCCACCTTGGACCTGGTCTACTTTTTGCATAACTTCTCTTGAGGAATGACACACCCTACCCAGGCGACATCTTGGAGACCATTTTTGTCCTTTCCCTTACCTACCCTCTACTTCAGATTCCATGTGCTATTTATACCACAGAACTGATTGTTAGTGCCTCACAAAGAAGCTGTCAATGGCTCTTCACTTCCTTAAACATAAACTGTGAACTTCCAGAGCCTTCATGATGTGGCCCCTGTTCCTCTGTCCCGCTTTGCTTCTCACAGGTCCTCTACTCCTACCCGACAAGGCAGCCACACTCAACACTCTGTAGTTCCAGGAAGTGTAGTGCCTTGGTGTTTCAGGCTTGCCTTCACTTATGTTGTCCTTTCTGCCTGCCACATCATTTCCACCTGGCCAACTCTGGCTCAGTTATCTAAGAAGGAGGTTCTTTACGCTGCATTCTGGAAGGGTTAGGGGCCCTCAGCGGGTCTCTCCTTCAAAGCATATCGTTCTGTGGTTATTGGTTCTCTGTAAGGCTGAGGCAGTGACCCACTGCTGTTCCAAGAAAGGAGTGTGTGCAAGGTGCTGATACACATCCTGGGCTGGGAACAATACCTGGATAATGACTGTACAGGTTGCTCACGAGGGTGGTGTTGGCCCATGTGAAGAACTGTTGGAAGCTCAGCACAGTTGAAAAGCCTTGGGTGAAGCTGTGCTCGAGGTGTCTGTTGAAGTGATAGGCGCTGGGGTCCCTCTGCCCATAGGCAACCAGCAGCAGCATCCACAGAAAGCCCAGGTACGCTGGGAAGGGAGGCACAGCCCCTCATCAGGGAGAAGCCCCAACTCCTACCAAGCGCAGGGCAAGATGTGGAAGGGCACATGGCTCAGAACAGTTGAGGTCTTGTAGACCTGTCACTCGCCCCTCTGGTGACAAAGGAGCCAGTCCTTATAAGGACAGCAGAAAGGAGCAAAGTCCACAGGCCGTGAGCCTCTGTCTGGGTTCAAATCCCAGCTCTGATATTTCCTACCCATGTGCCCTTCGCAAGTGACTTAACCCTTCTGAGTCTCCTTCTTCTCGTCTGTGAAGTGGAGATGAAAATTCCGTCACACAGAGTTGTGATGGAGTCAAAAAGTTAATGTTCATAAAGCACTTTAAATAGTGCCTGCACGGACTTTGTGCTGTCTGAATGTTTCTTAAAGAGGATTTTTTAAAAATGGGGCTCCAGGGACTCCCCTGGTGGTCCAGGGCTTCCACTGCAGGGGGCACGGGTTCAATCCTTTGTTGGGAGCTAATACCCCACATGCTGTGCGGCATGGCAAAAAAAAAGGGGGTGCTCTGCCAAGTTGCAATGCTCAGGATAGAGTGATAAAGATGACAGATGTGTTCCCTGCCCTCATGCAGCTCACCTGTAAACAGATGAGTGTGACCTAAGGGCCATTAGGTACAAAGATTTAGTTGAGAAAGCCCGAAGTTAGAATCATGTGGGGGATGCATAACCTTACTGAACCGGAATCTCTGGGTCCATGGCTTGGGAATATGCATTCTGGCACCCCTCCCCCGACATCAAGACGACTTATTGGGGTTCTGCCCACACCCCTCTTGTTCTTCATTCTGTATATGCAATTCCTACGCAAGCTCCTACTAAAGCTGTGTGCTTTAGCCATACGTGCTTGGCCAGTGGAAGCACAAACGCAAGCATGGCCTCCTTGTCATGGAAGCTATGGGAGAGTGTGTTTCATGAAACAAAGGAATGAACCAAGAAGGATGAAAATATGAGATCCAGGCCACAGCTTCAACACAGTAGAATAACAAAGAGAATTCTCAGGGCCCAGTGAAGAGGGACCTCAGAATGACAGTAGCCAGTCTTTACAAGAGCTTGTCAGAGGACTCCCGGAGAGACTCCCCTGGAAGATGAAGAGACAAAATGTCTCATGTGAATGCACATCTCAAGAGACATCTAGAACACTAATCGGGGGTTGACCAGTGCCTGGAAAACCAAATGAATAAACAGAACAAAAAGAGTAGAAAAAGAAAAGAGATTGTACCACATCTGTTCAAGTTGGTGTTAAGAACCAGCAAGTGGGAAGGTCACTGATAGGTAATCTTGGCTGCCTACCCAAGATTTCTCTGATTAAGGCAAACGCTTTCTGCTCCTTGAGGTGCATGGTTTTCATCTTCTCAATGTCAGAGGCCAGAGGTGGCTGGTAGATATCCTTTCTGCTGTTTCTTCGTGCTCGGAACAAGGCAGAGGGGTCTGTGAAAGTGAAGGGCATAAGAGCAGTCCCCCAAATGGGCAGTGAAACCAGGTCGTACATTTGCAACTGAGAGACCCCCCTCACCAGGTACCACAGGACCCATCATCCCCCCTCTTCAGGAGCCATTTCCCAATGCTGCCCTCCATTCCTCTGCCTGGGCTATCCCAGTGCCCAGGGTCCCGTCCCTTCTTCTCCAGGAACAGATGCCTCCCATTACTGTGGTCTCACCGATCACTGGATGCAGTCTTCCTGTGTTCCTGAACTCTAAGGTGGATCCCAGTGCTTCCCGAACTTGGAAAGATGAGGGTATCTAGTATCTCAAAGTCCTGGTATGTCTAACTCCAAGTATCTTCTTTCTCAGACCACTTTGCTGCTACTGCTGCTAAGTCACTTCAGTCGTGTCTGACTCTGTGTGACCCCATAGACGGCAGCCCACCAGGCTCCGCCATCCCCGGGATTCTCCAGGCAAGAACACTGGAGTGGGTTGCCATTTCCTTCTCCAATGCATGAAAGTGAAAAGTGAAGGTGAAGTCGCTCAGTCTTGTTTGACTCTTCGCGACCCCATGGACTGCAGCCTACCAGGCTCCTCTGTCCATGGGATTTTCCAGGCAAGAGTACTGGAGTTGGGTGCCATTGCCTTCTGGCTATAATTTTCACAAACTCACCCTATAGAAGCCTACAATTCAGTGATTTTAGTAAATTTATAGAGTTGTGCCACCATCACCACAACCCAGTTTTAGAGTGTTTCTGTCACCCCTAGAGGTTCCCTCATGTCTCTGAAGTTAGTGTCTACTCCCACTCTATCTCTACCCTCAGCCTCATTAATTTGCTTCTGTATCCATAGATTTTTCTTTCTAGACATTTCATATAAATAGAGTCATATGTACATATTTTTTTGTATCTGGCATCTTTTACTTAGTGTAATGATTTGATGCTCATCCATGTTATGTATATTAGTAGTTAGTTTCTTTTTATGTTTGAGCAGTATTCTGTTGAATGGACATACTATGTTTTGTTTAATTCACCTATTGATGGATATTTGGATTACTCCTGGTTTGGGCTATTAAGAATAGTGTGTCTATGAATGTTTTGTATGGACATATATTTTCATTTCTCTTGGGTAGATTCCTTGGAGTGGCTAAGTATCTTTTGACTATTGCGAATGAAACTGCTGTGAACGTTTGTGTACAGATTCCTGTATGAAAATAAGTCTTCATTTCTCTGGGATAAATGCCCAAGAGTGCAATTGCCGAGTCAAATGGTAAACCCATTTTTAGTTTTGAAAGGAAATTCCAGAATGTCTGTACCATTCTACATTCCCACGGGGACTGTATCAGTCCTCCAGCTTCTCTGCATCCTTGTCTGCATTTGGTATTAACACCGTTTATAGGCAGTCTGATATGGGTATGTTGACCCAACTGTCTTTTTAGATCCACGCCCCTCTGTCCATCCCCACTGCTAACGCATGCCATCCCCAGTCTAGGACCATTTCACTAGTCTTCCTACTGGCCTCCCCACTTCTACCTTTGACCCACTACCTCTGGTCTCCAAGAGCAGTCATAGTAATCTTCCTAAAATCACAAATCTCCTATTTAAGACACTCCAAAGCCCCAGCCTGGCCCCAGGACATGGCATGGCCTGGTCCTCACCCACTTCTCTGCCCTCATCTTGAACCACTCCTTCCACGTGCACACAGCTCCCCATGCTCTAGCCACCCTGTCAGCAACTGCTATAAAACGACAAGCTATGGTTCCACCTCAGGGTCTTTGCACATACTCAGTGTTCAGTCCTTCCCTGTCCCATCCTCTGGGAGCCAGTTTAGGTACCCCTTCAGCAGAGAGGCCTGCACCCTCTTATTCTACCCTCCTCATTCTTTCTTACAAGTCATTTTGTACATTTATTTGTTAGTGTGTCTCCCAAATGGGCTGTTTATTCCAAGTGTGCTAAGTCACTTCAGTCATGTCCAACTCTTTGTGACCCGATAGACTGTAGCCCACCAGGCTCCTCTGTCCATGGGGTTCTCCAGGCAAGAATACTGGAGTGGGTTGCCATGCTCTTCTCCAGGGGATCTTCCCGACCCAGGGATCGAACCTGCATCTCTTACATCTCCTGCCCTGGCAGGCGGGTTCTTTACCTCTAACACCACAAATGCCTTTTATTCTAAGAGCAGTAACCTGTTCCAGCCAGTCAGTGCTGTGTTGCTAGGGCTGAGTGGAGAGCAAGGATTGATTTCAAACAGGCAAGAGGGAACTTTTGGGGGTAACACAGCTGTTCTGAATTGTGGTGATAGTTGCACAACTCTATAAATTTACTAAAATCAATGAATTATACACTTACAGTGATTGGGTTTTATGTAAATCATGTTCCCAAGGCAGTGTATTGCCTGGAACACAGCAAGTACTCCCTGGATAAATGCCAAAGGAATGACTGATGAATATTTAATTGATTGGGAGGCTGATGTCTCTTTGGAGAAAATTAATTTTTGACTTGGAAGATGGTTTTAATGGACTTTTTGGATCTGCAAAGCCAAAACGCTATTGGAGGACGGAAGGCTCCAGGCCCATGAGGAGGTCACCATACTGCCTGGGGATATAGGGGTATGGGCTTTTGTTTGCTCCTGTTTTTCCTTGAGAGTCAGAATCTCTGCATAGACTGTTAGAATGTTGATTCTGTTCTGTTTGCCTGTTTGTTTTTTGTAATTCTCTTATTGTAGGGACCCTCAGGAGTTTTGGCTGGAAAGTGAGAGGTCAGGTTGGGGGGAAGAGGTCTGGTCATGGGCTCCTCTGACCAGAGGCAGCATGGCTGTGTTCCACTAAAATGCTTTACAAAAGCAGGTGCTGGGCTGGATTTGGGCCCCTGGCTGTTGTTTGCAGACCCTTGTCTGGGAACCCTAATTACAACTCTCTTATCCCCCATTCTCACCCCTCACCCCCACAACTTGTATTTTAGTTCTCTAATGACCTGAATCCTGGAGAGGAAAGCTTGCTTGGTATTACACAGAGGATGATGGCCCCCGCTGAACATGGACCCCATGGTGCCTCTTCATGCTTGGGTGTCAGAAAGGCTTGGATGGGGAGGAATGATGTTGCCCAGGAGACAGAGGAGGAGGCACTTGTTCCTGGATGGTCTGGGGGTGCCTCACCAGTAGGGCTGAAATCTGATGGGGAGCAAAGGTCTGAGCCCAGGATCACCCAGTGGCTGGGCTCTGTGGGGCTTTCTCAGCCTTGTCAGCCCCCTGCCTGCACCCAGGCACCATTACCTGGGCCGGAGAGATGTCCCAGGAGGGGGACCACAGGCTCCTCCTCGTCCTCCACTCGCTTCAACACCAGCGCAAAGAAAGCTGCGAACCCCAGCACCTGCAAAACACCCATCGTGAACCCCAAGCCTGTGTTGGAAACTCTGTCAATTCCTGGTCTGAGTTGGGTAGAATGGGAGATACATTGGTGTCCTGGGACAGGAGCCATGCTCTGGGGCAGCCAGGTGGGAACCAACCCATCCTCTGCAGAGAGGGCACATGGTCATGAAGTGTGTGTGCGCCTGGTCACCAACCAGGCCAAGACAGGCAAATCCTTGAACTCACCCTGCTTCTGGCATTCCCTGAGCCTCCCACCCGCTGCTCTCCTTTTGCTTAGCCCTTCTGTTACCTCTCAGCCTGGTGACTTACACCTCCCTAGCATATATGCCTACCTGCTCCCTCCGTCTGTCCCTCCCTTTCTATATGAAGTAATTCCTCCCATTACATTGTCTCTGCACCCATAGTATAGAAGCATAAGGCTCAGGTCTCTGTTCTTAATATTCTCAGACTGGATTGGGGCAGGTGTTAGGAGCTGTTTTGGGTGGGGGTGTGAGAAAGATTCTGCAATGCCTCATAGGTAGAAAGAGTCTCTCTATAAATGTTCCCTCATTTCTGTAGCTTCCCCTTACCCCATGCCAGTATTCCTACCACCTGGCTTCTTCCAGGCCAGGTTCAGTGACTCTGACTGCTCACTTGCATAATTTTACATTTTCAGGAATAGGAGTGTATTTCCAGTTCATGGACACATTTAATGACTTGGTGTTTTTATTTTCTGAAAATAAAGTTCTTGTAAGTTGCACATGCCACAATCGAAAGCATCCTAGCCCTGAGGAAATATATCATTCCTGTTTTACATGTGACCTAGGGCAAGATTTTTTGGTGACCTTATCCTCTTTTGTTGTTGTTCTTCAGTCTCTAAATCTTGTCTGACTCTTTGTGACCCTGTGGACTGCAGCACACCAGGCTTCCCAGTCCTTCATCTCCCAGAGTTTGCTCATACTCATGTCCACTTTACCTCAGGTTTTCCCATCTGTAAAGTGGAGGCGAAGACCCTCCAAGGGTGACAGTGATGATGAGATGCCAGCATTTGGCCATGAGGGGAGTATGGGTTATCCTGGTAATTACCTTCCTGCCCCAGGTCTACCCAGAAGTGGCCCTACAGCTGGGTTTGTTGAATGAACAAATGAGGGAACTGCTGAAGCCTAAGGAGGGAGCAGCTGGAAGGAGGGAAAGCATGGACAGAGGGGAGGAGGACATGAGGGCAGCCCCACAGAGGTCCTGACCTTCAGTGGCTGGGTGACAAACACACTCTCCACGAAGGAGACGGCCATGGAGATGAGCCACTTGAGGGAGCTAGTCCGCCCGTAGTGCAAGCCGTAGAGCATGGTGAAGAAGGCTGCCACCCCACTTGTGACTACCACCAGGAGCCAGCCCACCAGGACACACCACCAGGGCAGGCCTCGAGGGAGCTTGCTTGCCTGCAAGGAACTGCAAGAGAGGGTGGATATAATTAGTGTGGCACCATTTGGGCTCAAGTTCAACTCCTGCTCCACCTCCACCAGCTGCATGACTTGGTCAAGCTCCTTGACCCCTCAGACCCTCAGTTTTCTTCTTGTCTTGTTCTGTATTCTGTCTGATATACATACAGATATGCTATTGAGGTCACCTTTACTCAATGCTTACTGGACGCAGGAGGGCCGAGAGGAGCTACTCCACATTCAAGGTCAGGAGGGGTGGCGGTGAGGAGATACCCTCATCCACGGTAAGAAGCAGTGGCTGCGCTTTGCTGGAGCAGCCGTGAAGAGATACCCCACGTCCAAGGTAAGAGAAACCCAAGTAAGACAGTAGGTGTTGTGAGAGGGCATCAGAGGGCAGACACAATGAAACCATAATCACAGAAAACTAGTCAATCTAATCACACGGACCACAGCCTTGTCTAACTCAATGAAACTAAGCCATGCCGTGTGGGGCCACCCAAGATGGGCGGGTCATGGTGGACAGGTCTGACAGAATGTGGTCCACTGGAGAAGGGAATGGCAAACCACTTCAGTATTCTTGCCTTGAGAACCCCATGAACAGTATGAAAAGGCAAAATGATGGGATACTGAAAGATGAACTCCCCAGGTCGGTAGGTGCCCAATATGCTACTGGAGAACCTCCAGAAAGAATGAAGGGATGGAGCCAAAGCAAAAACAATACCCAGTTGTGGATGTAACTGGTGATAGAAGCAAGGTCCAATGCTGCAAAGAACAATATTGCATAGGAACCTGGAATATAAGGTCCATGAATCAAGGCAAATTGGAAGTGCTCAAACAGGAGATGGCAAGTCTGAACGTCGACATTCTAGGAATCAGCAAACTAAAATGGACTGGAATGGGTGAATTTAACTCAGATGACCATTATATCTACTACTACGGGCAGGAATCCCTTAGAAGAAATGCAGTAGCCATCATGATCAACAAAAGAGTCCGAAATGCAGTACTTGGATGCAATCTCAAAAACGACAGAATGATCTCTGTTCGTTTCCAAGGCAAACCATTCAGTGTCACAGTAATCCAAGTCTATGCCCCAACCAGTAATGCTGAAGAAGCTGAAGTTGAACGGTTCTATGAAGACCTACAAGACCTTTTAGAACTAACACCCCCAAAAGATGTCCTTTTCATTATAGGGGACTGGAATGCAAAAGTAGGAAGTCAAGAAACACCTGGAGTAACAGGCAAATTTGACCTTGGAATACGGAATGAAACAGGGCAAAGGCTAATAGAGTTTTGCCAAGAGAACACACTGGTCATAGCAAACACCCTCTTCCAACAACACAAGAGAAGACTCTACACATGGACATTGCCAGATGGTCAACACCGAAATCAGACTGATTATATTCTTTGCAGCCAAAGTTGGAGAAGCTCTATACAGTCACCAAAAACAAGACCAGGAGCTGACTGTGGCTCAGATCATGAACTCCTGATTGCCAAATTCAGACTTAAATTGAAGAAAGTAGGGAAAACCGCTAGACCATTCAGGTATGACCTAAATCAAATCCCTTATGATTATACAGTGTAAGTGGGAAATAGATTTAAGGGACTAGATCTGATAGAGTTGCCCAGGATGCAGGCCCCTAGGCTGGGAACACCCAGGGGAGTGGATTACCTGGAATGTGCTGGGGGCAGGGTTCCAGCCTGTGCCACCAGACAGCCCTTCAGGGTCTGTAGCTGCCCTAGTGCCCTGGTGTGGCTCTGACCCTGGGAGGAGCCCTGGGGCTCCAGGAGCAGCAGCTCTTGCTCCAGGTGCTCCAGCTGAAGGTAGAGACACTGCCGGAAGGTGCTGTTCTTCCAGGCATCACTTGGGCCCGCCGTGGGCCTGGGGCGTTGCATGTCTTCTGGAGGACAAGGGAGAGAAAGAGCATCAGCTGGTGCTGAATGACAGAGTAGACTGCCTGCAATAGAAATAGGGGTGTTGGTGATGGTTTTCTTCTCTTGAGCACTCGAGAAACCTGAGATTCAGAAAGATGGGGTACTCAGCCCACATGGTCTGAGTGTGCTCCTTGCCCAAAAGTC
Organism: Budorcas taxicolor; assembly: GCF_023091745.1. Classification (NCBI taxonomy): domain Eukaryota; kingdom Metazoa; phylum Chordata; class Mammalia; order Artiodactyla; family Bovidae; genus Budorcas; species Budorcas taxicolor. Next base: position 168,334 of record NW_026291827.1, read on the forward strand.
CCATGGACAGAAGACCCTGCCAGGCTACAGTCCATGGGGTCCACAAAGAATCAGACATGACTGAGCAACTGAGCACACACATATTTCTAGTCTTTTATCAAGGGCATTTTCAAAATTTCCTTACACATAGAAGAGATGAGAATAATATACCTATTGCCCTCCCACAGCATATACCCACATTCCACATTTTGGCAGTCTTGTCTCTGCCCCGCAGTGTTTGTGTGTGTGTGTGTGTGTGTGTGTGTGTGTTTCTGGAGTATATAAAAAGCAAATCCTAGACACAGAGTTCTCTCATCTGCAAATATTTTAATTCATACCAGATTTTAATTTGAAGCCAAGTTTGCCTGTTGCCAAAGATGGTGTAAGTCTTGATCTTTTGTTTTTAGTTTTTTTATTATGAAAAATTCTAAATTAGAAAAGAGAATGAGATGAACCTGTACCCATTGCTCAAAATTATCTCCTCATGGCCAGTTGTATCTTACCTAAATTCCGAGCCCCATGTCCTGACACTAAATATTCTCCTGTATCAGGAAAAGGCTCCTTTTAAAAACAAAACCAATGTCATTATCAATTTTTAAAACAATTAATAATAATTCCTTAACAGCATGAAACAGCCAGTGAAAAAGTTTCCCCTGATTACTTCTGAATGTTCTTCTGCAGTTCTTTTCTTCAAATTTCAGTTTCCTAAAAAGTTTTTTAAAAAGCAAAAGAGTTTTATGTCTTAAATTACAGAGGTAAAACATATTCATGCAAGAAAAACACACTTTTGACCCTTTCCACTGTTTACCCATACCTTCTAAGGGAAGCTTGGCCTCTCCAGGTAGAGCCTGGCCTGAGTCCCTGGACCCTGAGATGGGAGACCGGCACCCCTGGGGTTTTCTCCTGGGCAAGAAGAGCCCAGGTCTGGACCAGAGTTCATTTTCATAAAGGGTGCATGAAACTAGATATAGAAGATGGCACGATGGAGCACCCTGGCTCCAGGACCCCTCTCCAGTCACGAGTGAGAAGTGACTGAGCAAATAAATGATGTGGAGAAAGTAGAGGCTCAGACCAGCTGTGGGTAAAGGAATGGCGACACAGACCCTGCCTCCCTTGACTCAACTCAGGCCTCCTACCCCACCCCAACTCCTTCCTGGGCCTCCCTCACTGACGCCACAGCTAGTTTCCAGCATCAACAGCCTTGGTGTTGCAAGCATTCTGGCAGTGTTTCCAGAAGATCCCATCACTCCCAATGATAATCACTTACTGAATCCCTGCTCTGTGTTAGTCTCGGGTCTAAGCAGTTCACATGTCCAAATAATCTCACTGATTCCTCAGAACCAGCCAAGGAGAGGGCTGGATCAATGCTTCCATTTTACAGAGGAAGAAATGGTTTTCTCAAGGAGGTTGACCAATTGTCCAAAGCTGCACAGCTGCTCTTGCTTGTGGGAGAGCCCCAGGTCTGACCAACTCCACAGTCCTTGTTCTAAGGCCTATGCTGTGAATGCCTATGCCCCCAAACCCCAAAGACCCCCAAACAGGAATTAGTGTCCAGTGTGGGCATCAGCAGAGCTCCTGCTGTGATGACCTTCATGGGCAGCCCAAGCCCAGCTCTCTGGGGCTAATCTTCCAGTGTGGCTGGAACACAGGAGTCAAAATGGAGCTGACCATGGGGTCAGCATGGGCCTGGTCAGGTGGGCTTTGAGTGCTCCATTAAGGAACTGGGACCTTGTCAGTGGGGCAGTGGCTGACAGTCCACATAACAGTCACCAAAGTGATTGGTTTAAAATGCAGATTCCTGGCCTCACTCCAGAAAATTTAATTCACTGTATCAGAAGTGGGCCAAAGAGTTATGAATTCAAACTCCCCAATCTATAGAGCCCATTTTTGTATTCAAAACAAGGTTGAGACAGTGATCAGTCTTGTGTTTTAAAAATGGCAGCATACTTAAGCCACACCACCCAATATGGCAGCCACTTGCCATGTGTGACTATTTAAATTAAAACTAATTTAGTTCCCTAGTCACACTGGCCATGTTTCAAGTGCGCCGATAGCTACTTGTGGCCAGTGGCTGCCATATTGGTCAATGGAGACATAGACCATTCCTGTCACTGTGAGAAGTTCTATTGGACAACTGATCTAAGCACTGGAGACAGTGATCTAGGTGGAAAGGGGCAAGAGGGGAGTCAGACTAGTTCAGGCCAGAATAATGTGCAGTATACATGTGCAGCTCTCCATGTAATTCATGATCTGGCAACAAGCAATGTGAAAGCAGTGCAGGAGATACTTAAGGGCTAAAGAGCACATGGCTGGAGACGCTGTTGTGGGCTGAGTGGTTGAGTTGCTCCTCTGAGGAAGGGACACGTCAGCCAAGAATACAAGCTGAGTAGGCATTAGCCATGCAAAGAGAGGGGAGAGAAAATTAAAGGTCAGAAGACTAACAATGTGTACAGGCCTTCATGGGAAGGCACCTTGGAATTATGTGGAGACCAGGATACCTGCAGTACAGAGAGGGAGGCTATGGTGAGTGGTTGGAGTGGAGGCTGGTGAGGGAAACCCTGGGAGGACTTCTTGACCCCCTAGTGATACAGACACAGCCCTCAGTCCTGCATCCACCTGGCTCCAACATGCCCTCTCTAAGCAGAGAAATATCAAGACTCACCTTTTACTTGTACTGATCCAAGGGTGAGTGTTAAAGGGGCCCCTGTCTGGCTGACTTCCTCCGAGAAGACCTGTCCTGCTTTGTTCTGTTGACAGATGACATCTTCCATCAAGGCCAGCAGTTGGTTGATGTTCATTGAGTTCATGGAGTCCCAGCCCAAGAGAGGGGGTGGCACCTTCAGAGCTTTGAACAGGGAGCTGACAAGTCTCCACAAATCCTGCAAGTCATCCAGTGGGAACAGGATGTGAACTACAGGTAAGGGGACAGCAGAGTACTCAAGAGCACTCACCCTGGGGCTGGACACTCGGGGTCTGATCCCAGGTGTGCCTACTGAGACATGACCTTGGACCACCTTGAGCTTCTGTTTTGTCCTGCATAAAATCTCTATTCTAGGATTTCAACTGACACATTTCAGGCTATACTCCTCAAAGTGTGGCACATAGTAGGTGCTCAATAAATGTGTAATGAATGCATGAATACAGAAGAAATTCTTTCTGGGTACTTCCAGCCTATGATCTGTAGTGAAAGTATATTTTGTACAGAATAGATACCCAAAAAAGGTATCTGTGCATGTGTGAATGTATGTTGTAGGTCTGTGCTTGCACATGTGTACAAACAAGTGTATCCACGCACATGTGTGTACATGTGTATGGAGATGTGTGCGTGTTGTTTGCATATATGTATGTGTTGTAGATGTGTGGTGTGTGTGAATGTGTACATGTGGCATGTGTGTAAGCATTCGTGTGGGTACATGTGTGCACATGTAAACATGTGCACTGTGCAGATATACATTGTGTGCATCTGTACATATTTGTGGGTGCATCCATGGTTTGTGTGAATGTGTGTACATGTGGCATGTGTATGTGCGTGCATGTGTACGTGTCATGTACACGTGTTTGCACATATGTGTACGTGCGCGTGTGTGCAGTTGATGAATCTTGGTGGCTGATGCTGTCAGAAAACATGGACTGCAGGCCTCAAACCCTAGTCCCCACCCCAGCTTCTTCCCAGGCTGAAAGTCCCCCTATGCTGCCGGGGTTGAGACCTGCCTTGGTCACTGCTTCAGGCGTCAGAAGGCCATCCTCCATGGGCTGTGGTGAGGGCGCCAGGCTGAGGCGCCGCCCATCCCATTTCCCAGCGTTCTGCTCCTTGGCCACCCGAGGACGGGTATTCCGAAAGATCTGAACAATCAGGAGGTTGATGGGGAACATGAGGAGTGAGCTCTCCAGCCCAATCATCACTTCCTGCCAAGTGAACTCGATTTGACCTGGGGCAGATGGAGGGCAAGGGTCAAGGAGAGAGTCCCCTCCACCCTTCCCAGAATGTGGCTATGCAGCAAAGGTTAACCTTGCCTGAAGAGAGGTCTGCCTCTTGAATGGCTCCAAGGCTGGGGGCGGGGGGCCGGCGGGTGGTGACCACTGAGCCCTTGGGATGTCCTGCCTGGTGGGTGTGCCTTTGTTTACCTGGTTTCTTGGGTCATCTGGTATAGTCTGTGCTAGCAATGTGATTTATGGTGGGGACCTTGGTTACCCTGTATCACCTCAACGTCTAGAGGAGCTGGAGTCTTAGGTCAGTCATCCAGGGTTAGCCATGTCTATGTTAGCATGCCCCAATAAAAACTAGACACTAAGGCTCAAGAGAGGATCCGTGGTTGGCATTACTCTGCGCATGTGATCACATGTCATTGTCTGAAGGAGTGAGTGCCATCCAGACTCCACTGGAAGCTCAGTGCCTAGTCTCCCATGGATCCTGCCCCACATACCTCTTCCCTTTTCTGATTTTGATCTGTATCCTTTCTCTAATAATTATGAGTATAATTGCATATCTGACTTCTGAGTCCTTCTAATGAGTTATTGAACTTCAGGGTAGTCTTGGGACCTCTGAAACTGCATGGCATTTCTGGGGCAGTGACAGCTCATGTCTACTGCCTGTAGGCCTGTTCTCCATGCCTTGAGAGTGGGAGTTACCCAAGTCCATCTTTTGCTCAGCTGGGTCCTTGGGGACACCCCAGAACATGATGCTGGTCAGCATGGTGCAGAGGAGCAGTGAGAAGCAGCAGGACACCCTCTGGACACGTGTGAAGTTGCTCCAAGCTGAGCTGCTGAAGATGGAGCACCAAATGTGGCCATCCTTGAAGCCTGTGGAGGTCTTCAAGAAAAACAGGTGGCTGTGGACAGACCAGGGGAGAGTGACAGGCATTAGGGAGACAGGAATAGGGGAGAGGCCTGGTCTCTTTGGAGCAATCCTGGACTGAGAGAGAGGATTTGTTTCTAAAATTCTTCATCTGTTTTTTTTTTTTTTTTCTGTTATAGAAGAAATACAGCATCATAGTAGCATCATTTAGAATTAGTGATGGGGACTCTGGACAGAGTGGTTGGAGCCCTCTTACCTACTGTGTGACCTCAGGCAAGGCAAGTTACTTTACTCTTTGTACCTCAGTTTACTCATCTGTAAAATGGGGGGAGGCAGTTAATAACAGAAAGTGCTTCACTGGATTGTTGAAAGGATTAAAAGTGATAAAAGCATTTGGCAAAGTAGCTGACATACAGGTGAGTATTCATCAGTGTTAGCAATATTTTTTGTTATAATTTTTATATAATAATATAATATAATAATATAATATATAATATAATAATATAACTCTTAATATTATTTGCTTTGTTATAATTACAGCATTAGAGAATAGTGGTTAAAAATCCCAGGTTTTGGATTCAGACTGAGTTGAGAGAGTAAGAATTGTGAAACAGGATCTCAGAAAAGGCATCACATTTGTATTATTTGGGATTTGTATTATTTCCCTGTTGAGTAGAATGTAGTTCAACCTCAGGAGCTTTTGAAAGATGCAGATTCTGATAATAGAGTGTCCAGAGCAGAGATTTCCTACTGTCGCTTGTTCTGATTGGTCAGTGCCAGCACCCTCCAGGGTTGTACAATACTTTGACTGTCACTGTAGGGAATGTGGGTGCCCTAGACTCAGAGTAAAGGTGAAGGAAGAGAGAGAGGTCGGTTGCCAAAAACAGTGTCCATGTTATTTGTCTTATTCAGCAAATATTTGATACCCCAGTGCCCTGTCCCAGGCTGTCTGCTGGGCCCCAGGGATTCACAGGGATGAGAAGCTCCTGTCTTCAGAGAGCTCATTGCCAGGTTTCCAGGCATCATGTGTGCTGATGCAGTTGGAGATAAGAGGTGCCCCTGGAACTGAGTACTTAGCCTGAACCGCACAGTGTGCCAAGCACATTACTACATTGTTCCATGGGACCCAAGGCCCCCTATGGGGTAGGCACATTGAATTGGTCAGTTTTCAGATGTGGAAGCTGAGACCTGGGGAGGTGTGGTGACTTATCCAGGGTTACACAGCAAGTCACCAGCAGGCGTGTGGGACTTTATGACTTGTGCCCACATCTATTTTATGCCTCTGTTGGGGTCCAAGTCTCTCTGGTTCAGACTTCTTCCCCCTTGGAGGCTGAGCTGCTCCCAGTGGCAGCTGGGAGAAAATGTCACCTTTTGGTAGATATACTAAAAGTAGACCGAATGCCCATGTGTAGGAGAATTGTGGGTCATCCATTCTGTGGAATATCATGCAGCCAATAAGGAAAGTTTAACTCAGAAGTTTGACCTTCCTAGAAGGATGTGTGTGATATATTATTAAAGTGAAAAGTGAAAATGAAGTTGCTCAGTTGTGTCCGACTCTTTGCGACCCCATGGACTGTAGCCTATAGGCTCCTCCGTCCATGGGATTTTCCAGGCAAGAATACTGGAATGGGTTGCCATTTCCTTCTCCAGGAGATCTTCCCGACCCAGAGATTGAACCCGGGGCTCCCGCATGGTAGGCAGATGCTTTACCATCTGAGCCACCAGGGAAGTCCTTTAAAAGAAAAAAGGCAACATATTCAGAATAACATGCTGTTTTAAAAGATATAAGATAAACGGCAATATGTGGTGTCCTGTGTGTGTGGGTGTACAGGCATGTACATTTGTATCTGCTTATGTGTGTCTGGGAACAGCTGTGGAAGGGTGCACAACAGGAAAGGGGATGAGGGAGTGAGTAAAGCACGGGAGACGCTGAAAAACGCATTGAGAGTAAAGCGATGTGAAGAAGAGGCTCCAGGTGGCCAGACATAGAATCACCATTCAGATCAGTCTGTTCACTCATATAAAAAGTATTATTCTGTGACATCCAAGGAAATTTGGATAACTGTTCTATAACTGTTATCACCACCTGAAGATAATTCTGCCTTGAAGGATCCGTGTCCCTCCAGGGCCCTTCTATCACATCAAGAAAAACTGATTAGTCATTAATATCACACATTCAGAGCTACCCAGACCTGCAAGCAGAAACATGCTTTTATTTGGCTGAGACTGAATTATGAGGCAACTTCTCTAGAGATGAAATGACAAAGTAAAAGAGCATTTGCTTTAAAGAAAAAAGAACAGTACCTGAATTGTTTCCTGTCCTCCTCTGTGGCCACCGGAAATACCTTGTCAAGGACACAGTCTCCGACATCGATGGATAGCCATGAGTTGCAGAGGAAGTGCCACTTGCGGTCCATTGCCAGGTCATGCACCCGCGCCCGGCTTACATACCTGGAGGGGACCCACACTTTTGAAGATAATGTTAGGCGGATGAGATGTCTTTGGACCCCTTGAAGATAATGTTAATATATTGCAGACCTGAGCCCAAGAACGAGAACTCCTAAAAAGAGCCTTTGTATTTTTCTTCATTGCCGTTAGTGCCTTGATCAAAATGCCCCAATCAGTGGGTGAATTTGGCTTCATCTGGGGAATTCAGCTAGTGTAGACCACCAGCTTGGAGGCTGCCAAGTTTTCACAGGTATGCTGCAAGAGCGTGCATTCTGAAACTGTGCACCCTCGTGTAGGGGAGCAAGCCCAGGGTCACCATCCTGATACAAGCAAGGAAAGTGGAATTGTTTGGACTGTGTGTCCAGGGAGGTGCAGGCTTGAGCACACAAACCTGGTCCTCCCCTGGGCCTCCATCCACAGAATGGGCCTGCCCTCCAAGGGCTCTGTGGTGATCATCAAATCTGATTTAGATCTTTGAGGCCCAGGGAAGAAATGAAGTCATCTTGCCTCTGCTGGGTGGTCAGATTCAGCAGCAACTGTTTTCTCTGTTGCCTTACAGGGAAATGAGACTTATGATATCAATAGGCACTCTTTTTTTTTTTTAACTATCTACTTTTATGTTTTATTTATTAAAAAATAATGTTATCTATTTTTATTTTCAGCTGGGTCTTTGTTGCTGTGTGGGCTTTTCTCTAGTTGTAGCAAGTGGGGGCTACTCTTGGTTGCAGTAGGTGGGCTTCTCATTGCGGTGGCTTCTCTTGTTGTGGAGCATGGGTTCTAGGGCGCTTGGCCTTCCGTAGTTGTGGCTCCAGGGCTCTGGAGCTCAGGGTCAAAAGTTGTGGTGCATGGGCTTTGTTGCTCTGAGGCATGTGGGATCTTCCCAGATCAGGGATCAAACCTACATTGGCAAGAGAATCCTTTACCACTGAGCCTCCAGGGAAGCCTTGTAGGCACTCTTTATTGAGCATTTACTGCACGGTGGGGATTATGCTAAGAACCTCTTGACATGCATTTTCTCCTTTCATGGAGGATAGTCCCCATCAGTCATGTAAGAGCCACCTCTGTTGAGGTCACACACCCTCCTGAGGTGGCTGACATCCAGTGCCTATTGGGTGAGGCACCTGGGTGTGATCAAGACCTGGACATCTCAACCCAACTCAGCACAGCTCCAGGCCTCCCTGTGTGGTCAGCTGAGCTGTCTTTGGGCTGTATCAAAGCTCTTCTGCCCATCCTGCTTGCTTCCCTCCCTGTCCAGGGGCTGATACCAGGCATCCCTTAGGTAAACAGCCTCCATATTCAACTTCATCTCAGAGTCTGCATCCTAGGAACCAACCCTCAGCTGAGGGTCTTAATCCTGTAGATGAGTTAAGGACAGTGGTTGAAATGCTATGTTTTCTGAAAGCTGCCAGCCACCGGCAAGTGTTCCGGCTGGAGGCCACTCATCTGGGCCTCAGACAAAATGGGGAGGACTCTTGGCTCTGAGCTTGCCAGTTGTGTGACCTTGGGCAAGTCAGTTAAGCTTTCCCAAGTTTAGATTCTCCCACTTATAAAGCACACTTGTCCCAGAGGGTCAGTGTCCAGTGAGGAAAGCATGGGAGCCGTTCTGACATCTTCTGGAGAATCAGCCAGTGTCTCATCTACTCTCCTCAAATTGGGCAGGGTTTGTCATTAGAGTAGACATCTATCCCCATTTTATAGATGTGGAAACTGAGAGCTAAATGAGAGACTGAGCATTATGTGTGGCCTGTGGACTGGTGGGCCTCTCTGACCCTTGGTTTCCTCATCTGTGAAATAGGGATCCATTCTGTTTTCTTACAGAGGCTCATGAGGATCAGCAAGGCAGCACATGCACAGTGCCCAGCCTTGGACCTGTCGCTTAGTAGGTCCCCATGGTTTGCCCACCCCTGACTCACCAGGATGGCTGGTCCCCTGAGTTGTCATGCCATAGTCGCAGGCTCCTCAGCTCCCCCAGGGGAAACAGGGTGGAGAGCAAGAAGACATCCACTCCCCCTCGCTCAAAAACCGGAATGTCGGGGTCCGACAGGTGGTGGGGCTCACTCTCTCCATCCAGGCCATATAGGGTGACAGTCACCTGAAACCCAGAGGCCAGGAGTGGCCAACTCTGCATGGTAACTGAGCCCCGTGTTTCACTGGAGGTGTCTGAAAACCAATGAAACCCAACGGAGCTCAGCCCTTTCTCCTCCTCTCCTCCCACCTTGGGCCTGCCTGAGTTATTTTTCAGCTGTATGAAGATTTGGATACGCTATCTGTATGCACATCTTTGATTTTGCATACACTATCTGTGTGCACATCTTTGAGATGAGCTGTACTCATAAAATGCTTCCTGATGAACTTTTCAGACTTCCCATCTATTTATTTGAAAGGGCCGTAGGGCAGGAACTGGTTTTTCTCCCTAATGACTATATTCTTAGGGCTCCCAGAGTTCCCAGTATTGAGGCAGGAATGAATGACTGCCATTACTTTGAAAACACATATTCTTGGGCCCCATCCAGATCTACCAGGAATCTGTATTTTTCTGAAGCCCTGCAGGTGCTGCTGGTGGCCATGCCTGATTACCTGAGCCCAAAACAACTACAGCAGGTATCACTATTCCCCACTGATACCCATCCCTCAGCCTCACCACTGTGATGAGGCTCTCCCACTCCCACTGCTCTGTCTCTTGCTCTAGGGGTTTCTTGGCTGTCAGAGCAGCAGGTGAAAGCTGGCAGAGAATTAATGTCCTCTGCAAGCTGTGTTCCCCCGATAACTTGTGGGATTGGTGGATAAACAGTCCAGTTCCCTCGGTCCTCTGCTGGGATAACTCTGAGGCCCACGTTCTTCACTGCTTTCCAGAGTTCCCCAGTGGGATTGGGCTACAGTTGCCCAGGGCGGGTGGTGGGCTTGATTATGAGTTCTTTGTTCCTTCCCTTCCCTGCCTGGCTTCCCACTCCCCTATGGGGTGCCCTGGAATCCCCTCTCAAATGAACTACTTGTGCTTGAATCCTTGTTTCAGAGTCAGTTTCTAAAGCAGAGTCTCCCCTGTAGACATTCTCGGTCAGATAATTGCTTGCTCTGGGGCTTTCCTGTGTGCTGTAGGATGTTTAGCATCGACCTTGGCCTCCACTCACTAGGTGCCAGTAGCATCTCTTCCTCTCCCAAGTTGTGACAACCAGAACAACTTCCAAAATTACCAGCCATCCTTGGGGGCCAACCATTTGAGAACCACTGTACCAGGAGAACCCAACTAAGAAGTATCAATTGAAAAGTGAAATGTGGAGCCATGAAATGGCCTGTGGAGATCACATACTTTCACTCTTTCATTCCTAGGAAGGTCAGTTCCTTGTATCAAACAGAAATGGGGTGGGTGTTTCGTTAGATGGATGAAAGTGATTCCTGCAATTATTCAGCAAACAGTTACTGAGTACTTACTCTGCGTTAGATAGCTGATTGAGGCGCTGAGGTGCAGCAATTTTTAAAAATTTATTTAGTTCAAATAAAAATAAATGTATAGACAAGTAAAAATAAGATTTAAATAGGACTCAAAAAGTAAAAAGTAAATGGACACATGCCATGCTCTCATGGAGCCTAATATCATTTTTAAAAAAACAATGGAGGGACTTCCCTGGTGATTCAGTGGCTAAGACTCTGAGCTCCCAATGCAAGGGAGTTCCCTAGTCAGGGAACTAGATCTTGAATGCCACAACTAAGAGTTTTCATGCTGCAATGAAGATGGAAGATCCTGCAAGCTACGACTAAGATCTGGTGCAGCCAAATAAATAAATAAATAAGTATTTTTTTAAAAACCCCAAATCAACAGAGCTTTCTTCAGCAGAGTACACACAGTATCCGTGGTTCTCAAACTATGTTCCATGGAGCACAGTTTCAGTAAAGGAAGCCTGGAGGCTGCTGTGAGGGATGGTACATTCTGATGAAGGACATGACGCAGGCCAGACTTAACTAAGGATGCTGAGACATGACAGAAGCAACCTGCTGTGTGCTCCACAACTAAACTTTTAGGGAGTTTGGAGAATCCACAAACAAATGAAATCATGGCTTCACTACCTTTAGTCAGCCTTTCAAGGACAGCCTGACCTCTTAGCTGGATGCCAGCTAATCTGTTTTCCTCAAAAATGTAATTCGAGGTTCTTTTTCAAATGATTGCCATTGTTTCTTTCTTTCTTTTGTCCCCTTTCTCTTAAAAATTCCTTTTTCCCCTTTATTCGTTGGTAGCAGTCTACTGACTGTTCTGCATATGTGAGCACATTTGAGTGCAGGTAACTAGCTGTTTGAATTATCCTTTAGTAGGGTTAAATGAGAAGACCAGTGGGTCCAGTGATAGGGGTAAGTCGTGTCCGACTCTAGAAACCCCATGAACTGTAGCCTGGCAGGCTCCTTTGTCCATGGGATTTCCCAGGCAAGAATGCTGGAATGGGTTGCCATTTCCTTCTCCAGGGGATCTTCCCAGCCCAGGGACTGAACCTACATCTCTCGTGTCTACTACATTGGCAGGCAGATTCTTTACCAACTGAGCTACCAGGGAAGCAGCACCAGACCCCAGATCTCCCTTAATCCACTCCTCCTTTATCTTTTTAAATATGGGGGCTTAGGGTATTATTTTTGTCTAGCAAAAAGATACTCTTCTCCAAAAAAGCAGAAGTTAAAAAAAAAAACCCACAACAAAATCCAGTGTGCTAAAGTAACTCAACAACCAACTGGCCAGCGCTTTGCTGGGTGGTACATGCTAACTGACCAAGGGGTCTTGTAAGTCAAGTACCTTTGAGGAGGTGGCTGCCCCCCTCCGGTGTCCGGTGTAGATTGTCACCAGGTAGTGGTACTGAGCCAAGGGGTCGTTGTCCTCCAGCGCTGTGACCTTTACCTGGGCAGAAGGATGGCATTGTGGGGTCATCCACCACACACGTAGCCAGGAGTGAGTTGGGCGTTCATGAGAGTTAAAGGGGGGAATCACACTTATGTCTGCTATTGATTCATTGCATCAGGTAAGAACTGTTCTTTATAAAAGCAGGGTTTCAAGTGAAAACCAAAACTTTTAAAATAAAAAATATACACTTATTATTAAATATGACCCAAAGTAGTCAAATTGGAAATGAATTTGGTATTAAGCTGAGAATGTTTGATGTTTGAGCTGATAAATACAAACTCTGTTCATAAATGATTTCTCATACCATTGGTAACCAGATTGTGCCTCTAAGGAAATTTTAAAAGAATGAATGTTGTTTTAGTAAAAAATAAATAGCTGGAGTTGGTCAGAGGCTACAGAGGGCTGGTCAGTGATGAGCTGCCCAGATCTATTGTCAGTGGAGGGCTGTTTTCTCAGTTGCCAAGGTGGAATTGTCAGGGATGCAAGTCATCTCTGTCAAAGTCATGCACCTCCTAGGGAAGCCGATATCTAAGGACAGATTGGTTCATTGCCAAAGATCAAGACCTGGGCTTCTCAGCGTAGTTCAGGACAATTCCAGAGCTCCTCAAGGGGTCAATCAAGTATCAGTAGGCTGCATCCCAAATTGACTTCTCCCCCTGCCCATCCTACCTTCTTCCTTCCTTGCCCCGGGGCTGATCCCACACACTTCTTAATAAACAATCTGCATATTCAACTCCATCTGAGGGTCTGCTCCCCAGAAACCAACCTACAGCTGAAGGACTTAAAATATTAGTGTTAAACCCCTTGGGCAAATCAAAGACAACAGTATAAATTGGGCAACTATTATCTTTTTAGGTTTCATACCATTCACATCCTGAGAGGTGTTGCTGTATGTAGGGAGGGTAGGCAATGTTGAAAGGTTCAGTGCATTATATTCATTTATGTGCTCACTCACTCGTGAGTGTGTATTGAAAGCTCCTATGGGTCAGGTGTGATGCGTGTATCAGAATCAGAACTTTGTTGTCACAATTGGTTATTGTTTGATCTTGTTTTTACCCTCAGACCTGACTTATTGTCAGGCAGATCTGGGTTTGAATTCTGGCTCCTTGGAGGTGGCTTTGGACTAGATAGTTATCCTACACATTCCAAAGAAAGGATTGGTTTTGGCACGCTCCTGGAAGATAATCTCTAAGTTCTTGAAATATTCTGCATGATCAGGGTGTCTGACTATCTGGGGCCTCGGGCCACCCAAGGCATTATGTGCTAACAGTCTGATCTGTAGTGAGAGCTTTGGGCCATGGTCTATCAGTCTGACCTGGGCAGGGATGAGGGGCAGTGGTTGCTGGAGACTAAAGGCAGTCATGCGGGTGCCATACTTATGAGACTGACCCCTAGTAAAACCAAGGTTTGGGGAGCTTCCTTGGTGGGCAATGCATCACATGTGCTGTTGCACATCATTGCTAGAAGAATTCATCGGTCTGTAGGGCTCCATGGGGAGAGGACAGTTAGAATCTCTTGCCTGATATCTCTTGAACCCTTCCTTTTTCTGATTTTAATCTGCAGTTTTTCACTGTAGTAAACTGTAACCATGAGGATAATAGCTATTTAAAGTTCTGTGTGTCCTCCTAGCAAATCACTGAATTTGAGGGTGGTCTAGGGGACTCTCAACATCAGTACCCTCCCCCTTGGTGCTGTTGTGGGCATTAAGTGGGAGTAGTACCTGGCACATAGTCAATCCTCAATAAGTCGTCAGCTTTATAATCCTCCTGATAATTTGATAAACAAGAACATTTTAGAAGTAAAGAGGCTGAGAGGCCAGCTAACAGGAGATGACTCCAGGGGTCAAGGCCTGGATTTGCAGCTGGCCCCTCAGCTCCCCGCCAGGGCTCCATTCTCTGGAGCTCCTGCAAGGGGACTGCTCGCCCCCTGCTGTTCCCGTGGATCATGCCACCTCACCTTGGCTTGATCCTGAACATCCTTCCTCCTCGCCCAGATCAGCACCAGGAGGTAGGCCACGCAGAGGCAGCTCACGGTGGTCACAACCACAGGGTTGTCCGCAAAGGTGGCAAAGAGCTCAGCAGTCTGGCGGACGTCCACGGCATTGGGCATCACCAGGAGCGTGCTCCCAAAGAAGGTGAGGTGGTTGCAAAGGCAGTGGGTCTGCGAGAGGGTGGTCTGCGGCCCCACCTGCATGAAGAGGCCCTGGTGAAAGCACTCGGGGAGCATATCTTCCCCACCCATGGGAGGAGAGCAGTGAGGAGTGGGGAAGATATGGTGTCCTGGGGAGGGCTGGGAGACTGCTGAAGGCCAGCTTCAGGATTCTCTTTGGGCTTTTTTATTTAGTTAAACAGTAATTTTTTAAATATAGTGAATTATGTCTTGTAGTGGGCTCACCTGGTGGCTCAGATGGTAAAAAATCTGCTTGCAATGCCCGAGACCCAGGTTCAATATCTGGGTTGGGAAGATCCCTTGAAGAAGGGAATAGTTACCCACTCCAGTGTTCTTACCTGGAGAATTCCAGGGACAGAGGAGCCTGGTAGACTACAGCCCATGAGGTCACAAAGAGTTAGGCATGACTGAGCGACTTAATGCTTACACATGTCTGTAATAAGCATTTTTGCACCTGTCATTCTCAGTGAGCGACCATGTCCATCTTGCCAACCTGCTTTGCCTTTTTGAATAGGGAGTATTAAGGGTAAAGCCAAAACGCCCTCTGTCCCCCAGCCTCCAGAAGCAGCCCCTGCCATGTCTTTGGTATGCATCCTTTCCAGTACTCTCTCCCACCTGGTGCTCACTCACCAGGCAGGTGTTTGTAGGGTGCTGCTTCCAGGCCAGGCAACGGGCAAGGTGCTGAGAGGACATTCAGGGTGACCAACTCATCTCAGTTTGCCAGGGACCTCTCTGCTTCTCAAACTGAAAGTCTTAGATCCTGGGAGCCCCCTGAGTCCCAGGCAAACTGAGACAGTGGGTTATCTTACACTGAAGAGAAAAACAGCAGAGATAAGGGGAACCATGGCAAGGAAACAGGAAGGACAAATATTCACATCCTAAGCTGATTCTCAGCAATAGAAAATAATTCTCTAAATTTTACCCACTTTGGACCTAAGGACCTGTGGCCCCTGTCCCGGGATCATGCTTTGAAGGGTCCCACTCTAGCCATCCTAGGGCTGTGCCCTTGCGCACAAGATGAAGAGAGTCATGGGGGCAGAGGGAATGCCCACCACAGCACATACAACCCAGCAAAGACCAGGGCGAGATCCTTGGTGACCCTGAGAAAGAGCCTCCCCTTAAATTTTGCACTCCAGATGCCTCATTTGTCTTTCCTAATCCTAACCCTAGGACTCCCACTTTTAGACTGTGGTCTGGGGACTTGGACCTCAGAATTCCCTCCTCCAGGGCCTGCCCAGACCCATTCCTCAGGATCGTCCTTCTGTGGAGGACTGGCTACTGGTGTGGCCACCCACGAGCACAAGAGTGGCAAAGAAGTGAAGTGAAGTGAAGTCGCTCAGTCGTGTCCAACTCTTTTTGACTGTAGCCTACAAGGCTCCTCTGTCCATGGAATTTTCCAGGCAAGAATACTGGAGTGGGTTGCCATTTCCTGTGGCAAAACATGGGGAAATGGGGCATGTAGATGGAGCCTGGGCTTGGGGTCCTTGTGGTATGGGGACTGAGGTTAGGGGAGAGAGAGACAGGAGTGAGGCAGGGGAGAGCACTCTAAGTGGCTCTTTATTCATTTTGTACACTTAGCGGCAAGACTTCCCTTGCAGGCTATGGCCTTCCTTAGCTTGCAGTCCACCCAGGGCTATTTGGAGGGTGTAGATTTCATTCAGACCCACAACCCAGCACTGCTTTTTCATTCCAGGGTCCACCATGAGGTGGTAAGGTAGGCAACAACAGAAAATACTGACATGTGGAAAGTTCTTTGCTCAACACCTGGTGAGGAAGAACCTGTGGCAGCCCAAACATGCCTCAGCAGATCATTCTTATCTTTTACCCTTAACACACCTCCTGGCGGGGCTGACCCCTCTGACAGCTATGGTGTCAACTGTTTTATTGACAGAGTTCATGTGGGTCTCACATCCGTGTTTGCTTACTGTTTCCCAATCCTGATCAGTGTTTTGCATCAGCTGTGGGTCTTATGCAAACCCTTGGCACACCCAGGAGGGGTGGGGCTGGTTCAGAGAAGAACCCCAAGCAAGTGCGCCTGACAAGACCCTCTCAGCACTAGGCACCCAGGGGCCAAACCTGATCTATGCCTAACGTTTTACTTTCCTGGGTTTTCACAAAGACTTGGAGGGCAGTGGCTTTCCTACTCTTTTCCAGCATGACAGCCCTTTTGAAAACCAGAGCTAATCTGGAAAAACCAGAAACTCTTCATGAGATTCCCCCATGACAGAAGCTGCACCTTTAGTATCCTTTGAAAAAATACATAAAAAAGAATAGAGTTCTCAAACCCCTTGCAATAATTCTGCCTTTACTCCACTGAAAAGGTCTGCAGTTCACAGATTTGGAGATTTCTTTAGTTATTTAGAGAATAGACAGTGGTGATTTTTCCATCGAAAATTGGTGATCCTATTTATTTTTTTTCCCCCCCGTTTAATTATTTATGGCTCTCTCTCTCTCTCTCTCTCTCTCTCTCTCTCTCTCTCTCTCTCTCTCTCTCTGTGCGCTTTCACTCAGTCGTGTCTGACTCTTTGCAACCCCATGGACTGTAGCCTGCCAGGCACGTCTGTTCATGGGACTTCCCAGGCAAGAACACTGGAGTGGGTTTCTGTGTCCTATATCAGATGGCTCTGTATCGGTATTCATCTGTGCCAACATCTGCTTCTATAATGACCATCAGGTTTTACTGTATCGGGTTAGCATAATTTCAGTAATATGACACACTCCCACATGACCTTTGTATGCCCCACATTTATGTGTGTGGGCATTAGTATCTATATATTCTTAAACACATGTAAGCTCCTGGACCCCATGATTCCACCCAGAAGCTAGGCACTTGCCAGTAACTTGCATTTAGCTAAGTGGTCCTCCCTCAGTCTGTCCTCATGCTCTCTCAGCCCAGAGTGTCTGCCACAGCAGTCACTTTTATCTGTGGAGCACCTACTGTGTGCCAGGTGCCACACTGAGTTCACTGGTATGCACTTCTAACCTGGTCTAGATCCCCCACTGTGGAAAGTGGCAGCCATCCTTTATCCCTGTTTTCAGATGGGAAAGTTCAGAGAGGTGTGGGGCCTGTCCAAGGTCATCTTGAAAGTACTGATGACGTGGGATTGGACCCAAGTCTGTCCAATGGCAGACTCCTTGTGGCCAGCCCCTGCACCATCCTAATCTGAGCCTCAGGCCTCAGAAGGCAGTCATCAGTGGGTATTCTGTGTCAGCAACGTGGAGATCAGACAAGTCACTGGTAGCGAGGACTCTCAAAAGTGGCAACACACTCAGGTCTTATTCACAAGGTACAAAGACTTAGGCTGCAAGTGTGGGAAACATGCTGTCTCTTGGGCATCTCAATGAGCCCTTGTCTCTTCTTGGCACTTTGGGGAACTGCCGTTTGTGGCAGCTGGAAGCCAGGCAGGAGTTGACAAGGAAGTCAAAGAGGAAGCAGACACAAATCCCAAAGGAGCTTGGTTCTGAGTCCCCTTTTGTGGCTCTGCTGGGACCTGGCCTCTTTAACTACTTGTGACTGCTATCATTGGACATACGCACCATTTGCTTCTCGTCTGTGTCCTCTACTAGACTGAGTGCTCACTGGTTTGTCTCATCATTGTATCCCTACCAGTTGGCCTGGCACCTGGGGAACATGTGTAGGATGAATGAAAGAAGGAATATGATCTAGGGGATGGGGACGGGTGTGTGATAAATTTCAACTAGACGTGGAGGCTGTTCCTGGGGAGGGTGTGGAGTCCAGCAGAGGGAGACAGCAGACATCTGCCCCCCCAAGAAATGGCTTTGGATTGGAAGATCGAAGTGGGAATGGAAGTTTTCCAGTCAGGGTAGGGAAAAAGGGCATTCTGGGGGAAAGAACTGCATGTGCAAAGCCATGGAAGAAGGAAGGGGGACACTGCTACCCCAGAAATGGCTTCTGATGGCCTCAAAACCAATGTCTGCTGCCAGGACACTGTCACAGGCCTTGGCTCCTCGGAGGCAGATCTGAGCTGCCCTGAGACAAGGGTGTGATTGATATTAATAGAACCACCTGCCTCCAGGGCTCCGGGAGCCTGGAGTAGGCTCTGGAGAAGCAGTGCCTCATGTTGCTTAAAGCTTATGCTCTGGGGACAGACCTGGGTTTGACTCTCGGCTCTACCATCTTCTTTACTTCCCCCTCCTTACCTGGCACCCGGAGTTGTCCCAAGTGCCCTGGACTTCGTCCCAGAAAACACAATGGGACAGGAAGGTGGTGATGCCGACTGTAAGGTCCCTGCCTGGAGCTGGCTCCAGGTCAGACTCTGGGATAACAGTCAGATAGTAGACGCCTTCTCCAAAAGGCAGGTCCTCTGGGCTCAGGATCCACGTGGACAGCTCATCTGCAGGAAGCAGTGGGTACGGGGGGTGGGGGTGTTCAGGTCAGCCTGAAGGCTCATGGAAACTGGATCTAATGTGATGGGAGGGGAGCACCAGGTGCCTGGGCAGGGAAGCAGGCACTGATGGTCTCCCTGATGTCCCAGGAGTATAGGAGAGGAAGCACGCCCAGCTCAGTGTGCCAAGCAGGCTGCCAATCAGACCGATGAGGGCACAAATTCTGACTTTGCTCCTCCTTGGCTGTGTGACTTTGGACCAGTTACTTAACCTCTCTGTTTTTATCTGGAAAGGAAACATTTCAGTCATCCTCATCCCCAAAGCCTGTCATGAGGACTGCAATGAGGTCAATTCTGTGAGTGCTTCTCAGCTCCTTCAGGACATATAGTTAATTGTTCACCTAGTATATTGCCTAATAATAATACCACCAACAAAAATAAGTACTGAATGTAGCAAGTGTTTTTTCTCTTTTTCTTTTTTTTCCTCTATGGCTCTGATTCCCAAGTTTTAAGCTGGTCACACCCCCAGGAAGCAACTCAAGAAGCCGCCCTGGGTGGTGGGACTACCTGAAGCAGCTGTTGGCGGGAGGTGAGCCTGGGCATCGTAGCTGGTCTCATTGGGGTGGTAGCCATAACCCAGGCTGAGCGTGAGTGGGGCATCAGGTCTCCAGTGCAGCTGGATCCCCAAAGCCGCGCTGCCTGACGTCAGGTTCACCCACAGGGCTTCAGGTCTGCTCAGGTTCAGCACAGTTGGTTCACTGTGCCCTTCTGAAAGCCGAGGCAGCAGGATCTGTCATCAGAAACAGTCAAATCAAGGGTGTGCAAGGACAGGAATGCCAGTGAACATCAGGGTGAGCCCCTGGGGAGCTGAAATCCAACCTGTGCTCTGCTCTTTTCATTAGTTTACTGAGGCTGCTATGACAAATGACCACAAGCTTTGTGGCTTAAAACAGCACAAGTTTTTTCTCTTACAGCCCTTTAGGCCAGAAGCCCCAGAATCAGTTGCATGGGGCTACAGTTGTCTTTCTTTCCTTCTCAGGGCTCCAGAGGGAGAACCCACTTCTTTGCCTTTTCCAGCTTCTGGAAGTGCCTGCAGTCATTGTCTCATGGACCCCTCCTTGCATCACCCGACCTCTTGCTTCAGTCATCAAACTGCCTCCCCCGCCCCGCAACCTGCCTGCCGCTTAGAAGGACCTCTCAATGACACTGGGCCCACCCAGGTGATCAGGATCATCTATTTCAGGATCTTTAACTTAAATCACATCTGCAGAGTCACATTTTGCCGTGTCAGGTGACGTATTCATGGCTCAGGGAGGAGGATATCTTGGGGGCCTTTATTCGGCCCCTGCTCCTCAAGCTGTGCACCCTGGCTCGGGGCTGCACCTGCACAGAAGATGCACAGCTTGGCTCTAGGCTCCAGCGCACAGGCTCAATCGTGGCGCACAGGCTCAGTTGCTCCATGGCATGTGGGATCTTCCCAGACCAGGGATCAAACCCATGTCCCCTGCGTTGGAGATCAAACCCGGTTCTCCTGTATTACAGGCAGTCTCCTGAATTGCAGGCAGATTCCTAACCTCTGAGCCACCAGGGAAGCCCTCACTGAGAGTATTAAAAATGTTATTATGTACAAAATCCTTAGCCAAGCACCACATACACAGTAGCGCTCAATTAGTTGGTGCTGTTCCTCTCTTTTATTCTTACATTAGAACTTCTTATAACCACTCTCCATTTAATCAGCTCTCTGGATTAACTAAAGCCTTCCACCCACTATTTAGTTAGTTAGTTAAAAAAGTTTTTGACTGCACCACAAAAGTTGAATCTGGGACCACCGTAGTGAAAGCACCAAGTCCTAACCAGGACCACCAGGGAATTCCCTCCACCCTTTTTCGTTTTTTAAATATGTATTTATTTGATTGAGCTGGATCTTAGTTGCGACATGTGGGATCTAGTTCCCTGACCAGGGGTTGAACCAGTCGTTTGAACATTCTTTATCACAGCATATATATAACCAAATAATATATAGTTCTATGTTAAACTGTATAAAATATATAGTTTTATGTTAAACCACAATGCTTGCAATGCTTATAGCAGGATGAGGATAATTTCTCTTGATTCTCTTCTTTTTTTTACTCTGAAAGCAAAAAATAAATTTTATTGTTTCTCTCTGTACTTCACAAAAGTTATTCATGAATTAGGCAATGAACTGAATCTCTGTGAAGCCATAAAAGCAGAACATGTTTAGTATATACTACTGGGTATAATAAAATATTCTCCTCTTTTTTTCTTTTCTCCTTTCTTTTTTTGCCCACACCATGCAGCTTATGGGATCTTAGTTCTCTGACCAGGGATTGAACCTGGGCCCTTGGCAGTGGAAATGTGAAGTCCTACCTCCTGGACTCCAGGTGATTCCCAATGATTCTCTTCTTTATTTTATTTCATAACCAGTCAACTTTTGGACCGAACCAAGTTGAAAAAGAAGACAGAAGTGCCACCTGACTTCTGAGCACACCCCAAGCCTACCTCGATATACTCTGACAGATTCTTCACAGGGATGAGCTGTCCACTAGGACTGGTCAGAGAGAGGCCACCCACAGTTCCGCTGACATCAAAGTGACCTCGGGCTGGAAAGGGGCTCTTGGGGAAGCTCATCATCTGAAACCAAGAACAGAGAGCCGAGGAGTCCAAGGGCCAGAAGGTAACTAGGCCCCTGTGTGAAGGAAAAGTTTTCCCCAGACAGGTGGACAGGTGGCCCTTGTGCTGTGGGGTGAATGAGAGGGCCCTGTCTTTAGCTGCTGCTATCTTTCCTGGTGTGTGTTTGTGTGACCTTCAAGGTTCTGACCTCAGAAATCTGGGCCTAGAGACCTGATCACACTTGCCACAGCTGAGCAATTACTGGACTATGAACAGTGTGACACTTTCTTATAGCAAGGCACAAGGTCTCTAAGAGAAAGATGTTTGTCTGCTTTCTTGGAGGCTCAAGGAGCCAAGAGTCAGATGTGCCCTAATTTGAGAAGGAAAAAGCCCTGAGTTTACTATTGCCTACTTATGGAATGGAGTCTGAAGAGCTTCATTTCCAAGGACTAATTAAACCAGGGCTGCTGGAGAAATTCCACAATACAGTGGAAAGAGGATGGTCTGGGGAGTCAGAAGGCCTGGGTCTGAATCCCAGCCCTGCCACTTTGCTGGTCACCTCGGGCAAGTCACTGAACTCACCTGTAAAATGGGCTTAATTAATTTATAGAGCTGTTAGCAACATGAATGAGCAAGCATATGTGCAGGTGCTTTGCAGACTGTAAAGGGCTGCTTCCAAGGGTGTTCTTTCTATTGTTACCCTTATGTCCACAGGCTCCCGATAGTCCTCCATGGAGCCGAGGGGGGCAGTGGGCAGGGTGAAGGTCACAGAGCTGGCTGCAGCAACATGCACGGAGGAGCCTCGCCAACTCCAGGGCTGTATTCTGTCCACAAGGTGAGAGCAGAGGTGCCGGGAGAGAGGAGAAGGTCAGTGTCGGAGGAGGATCTGCCCACTCTAGCACTGCATGGGGACTACTTTAGCATCAGCGCTTCTTTTGTGATCCCCTTAGATCAGCAGCCCCCAACGTTCTGTCACCAGGGACCCGTTTCATGGAAGCCAAATTTTCCAAAGACCAGGTCGGGGGAGGGCTTGGGGATGATTCAAGCACATTATACTTATTGTGCACTTTTTTTGTATTATTATTACATCGGCTCCACCTCAGATCATCAGGCATTAGACCCCGGAGGTTAGGGACCCCTGCCTTACTCAGATGATTCTTTGTTTGCCTCAGTGGGAATAGCATAAAAGGCAGGAGATGCCTCAAGGCTGGGCAGGTGGCCCCACATGGACAGGGCTCCAGCCTGCTTTCTCTCCCGTGCCGCCCCAGTGCCTAGAGCAGTGCCTGGCATGTGATGGTGGTCAATACATATTTTGTTGAATGAATAAATGAGCTTGGATGTAGACACTTCTCCAGACCTATCTCCCCAACCTACTTGACCTTCCATCTTTACTGGCCATTGACCTCGTCCCAATTGAGTAGACTGGGGACCTGGTTTCAGATCCTAGTCATGATCACAATGCTGCTTTGGGAAACTGCCCCTGGGATCCAGGAGGGCATCTGTGGCAGAGGAACCAAGGGAGGGTGCTCAGTGCCGAGGGTCCCAGCAGTGCCTGCAGTGTCATCCAGCCCCCAATTGTCAGGGGGTGGCATGGAAGTGGCAGGCCATCCCTAGGTGCTGGAGGAGGGCTCAGTGAAAAGAGGCTGGCACTCCTCAGAGAAACACCTAAGGCCAGAGTGTCTGGAAGTCCCATAGTCCACGGAGCAGCGGGCTTGCCAGACACACTCTAAGTGAGGTTAAAAGTGGGTTGGTCCCCCTCATTCAGCCCTCTTCAATATGACCCATCTCTCAAGACACATGGGTGCACTTACCACACTGACGTGGCGCTTACCACCTCCCTTCTCATGCTGTACAAACACCCAGTATGGGGACCTTACAGTGAAAAGCCCTTCCCACTTCTAGGTCCCGTCACTCACCCCCCTGCCTCCCACCAGGTGGGTCTTCTGGGCTCTGCCTGTCCCAGGCAGAGATGTGGATGTGGAGTGAAACAGGGCAGGGGATAAGCTTTTTGGGTCACCCACAGTACAGCAGATTACCTGTTTGTGTACACAGAGATGGAGGAGGTTGTCACCATGGCTGGAAGGCCCCCGGGCAGTCTCCCCAGCAGGAGGGCGGCCTGCACATGCTCTGCAGCTTCCAGCAGCCGAGACACTGTAGCCATCTGGAAAAGGAAGCAGGGGACCACTGCTGTGGGCCAGTCTCCATATACCACCTCTGGTTGCTGCCACCAAGCTCGTGTGGGCCTTCAGCAGGAGCAAAGCAGAGACTCGGATGGGAAGCACTTCACCAAGCACCAGGTGCTGTAGGGAATTGGGCATAAGCCCTGAGAAGATTCCAAGTGCTGTGAGCAGGTGCTTTTACCATCCTGTTTGGCGGACGGGGAGACAGAGGCACAGAGAGGGTGGTGAATTGTGGAGGCCACGTGTTGATAAGGGGAAGCCGCAGAACCATGGGGAGGCTCACTGTGTGCCTGCCTCTGCTGCTCCACTGGAACCTGATGCCCACCCACAGCCCAGGCCTTACCCGAGGAGAAATGGAAAGTCACAGGCGGAGCCACTGCGCGGTTCACCCGGGCTCAAACTCCTCCTCAACCCTGCTCAAGCCTTGAGTGGAGATGTGGCCTCACTGAAGCCAAGGCAGGCGTGAGGACCAGGAGGGCTGGACATTTTTGGGGAGTTCCTATCAGAGGACAGACCATGTATGCATGTGTGCATACATCTGATAGGTGTGTGTACATGTGTGAATGTGAGTGTGTACATGCATGTTGAGGAGGATTTTGTGTGAATATAAGTATTTGAGTTTGTTTATGTGGGTAGGTACTGGAGAAGGGAATGGCAAACCACTTCAGTATTCTTGCCTTGAGAACCCCACGAACAGCATGAAAAGGAAAAAAATATAGGGCACTGAGAGATGAACGTCCCAGGTTGGTAGGTGCCCAATATGCTACTGGAGATCAGTGGAGAAATAACTCCAGAAAGAATGAAGAGAAGGAACCGAAGCAAAAGCAACACCCAGTTGTGGATGTGACTGGTGATGGAAGTAAAGCCTAATGCTGTAAAGAGCAATATTGCATAGGAACCTGGAATGTTAGGTCCATGAATCAAGGCAAATTG
This sequence comes from Budorcas taxicolor, assembly GCF_023091745.1. NCBI lineage: Eukaryota > Metazoa > Chordata > Mammalia > Artiodactyla > Bovidae > Budorcas > Budorcas taxicolor. The sequence continues at coordinate 192,694 of NW_026291827.1, forward strand.
GAAATGGTCAAACAGGAGATGGCAAAAGTGAACATGAACACTTCAGTTCAGTTCAGTTCAGTTGCTCAGTCGTGTCCGACTCTTTGTGACCCCATGAATTGCAGCACACCAGGCCTCCCTATCCATCACCATCTCCCGGAGTTTACTCAAGCTCACGTCCATTGAGTCTGTGATGCCATCCAGCCATCTCATCCTCTGTCGTCCCCTTCTCCTCCTGCCCCCAATCCCTCCCAGCATCAGGGTCTTCTCCAGTGAGCCTTTTCTTCGCATGAGGTGGCCAAAGTACTAGAGTTTCAGCTTTAGCTTCATTCATTCCAAAGAACCCCCAGGACTGATCTCCTTCAGAATGGACTGGTTGGATCTCCTTGCAGTCCAAGGGACTCTCAAGAGCCTTCTCCAACACCACAGTTCAAAACCATCAATTCTTCAGCACTCAGCCTTCTTCATAGTCCAACTCTCACATCCATACATGACCACAGGAAAAACCGTAGCCTTGACTAGACGGACCTTTATTGGCAAAGTAATGTCTTTGCTTTTGAATATGCTATATAGGTTGGTCATAACTTTCTGTCCCAGGAGTAAGCGTCTTTTAAATTCATGGCTGCAGTCACCATCTGCAGTGATTTTGGAGCACAAAAAAATAAAGTCTGACACTGTTTCCACTGTTTCCCCATCTATTTCCCATGAAATGATGGGACCAGATGCCATGATCTTCATTTTCTGAATGTTGAGCTTGAAGCCAACTTTTTTACTCTCTTCTTTCACTTTCCTCAAGAGGCTTTTGAGTTCCTCTTCACTTTCTGCCATAAGGATGGTGTCATCTGCATATCTGAGGTTATTGATATTTCTCCCAGCAATCTTGATTCTAGCTTGTGCTTCTTCCAGCCCAGCGTTTCTCATGATGTACTCTGCATATAAGTTAAATAAGCAGGGTGACAATATACAGCCTTGACGTACTCCTTTTCCTATTTGGAACCCGTCTGTTGTTCCATGTCCAGTTCTAACTGTTGCTTCCTGACCTGCATACAGATTTCTCAAGAGGCAGTTCAGGTGGTCTGGTATTCCCATCTCTTTCAGAATTTTCCACAGTTACTTGTGATCCACATAGTCAAAGGCTTTGGCATAGTCAATAAAGCAGAAGTAGATGCTTTTCTGGAACTCTCTTGCTTTTTCGATGATCCAGCGGAGGTTGGCAATTTGACCTCTGGTTCCTCTGCCTTTTCTGAAACCAGCTTGAACATCTGGAAGTTCACAGTTCACGTATTGCTGAAGCCTGGCTTGGAGAATTTTGAGCATTACTTTTTTGAGCATTACTTTACTAGCATGTGAGATGAGTACAAATGTGCAGTGGTTTGAGCATTCTTTGGTATTGCCTTTCTTTGAGATTGGAATGAAAACTGACCTTTTCCAGTCCTGTGGCCACTGCTGAGTTTTCCAAATTTGCTGGCATACTGAGTGCAGCACTTTCACAGCATCATCTTTCAGGATTTGAAATAGCTCCAGCTGGAATTCCATCACCTCCACTAGCTTTGTTCGTAGTGATGCTTTCTAAGGCCCACTTTACTTCACATTCCAGGATGTCTGGCTCTAGGTGAGTGATCACACCATCGTGATTATCTTGGTTGTGAAGATCTTTTTTGTATAGTTCTTCTGTGTATTCCTGCCACCTCTTCTTAATATCTTCTGCTTCTGTTAGGTCCATACCATTTCTGTCCTTTATTGAGCCCATCTTTGCATGAAATGTTCCCTTGGTATCTCTAATTTTCTTGAAGAGATCTCTAATCTTTCCATTCTGTTGTTTTCCTCTATTTCTTTGCATTGATCGCTGAGGAAGGCTTTCTTATCTCCTTGCTATACTTTGGAACTCTGCATTCAGATGCTTATATCTTTCCTTTTCTCCTTTGCTTTTAAAAGCTTCTCTTCTTTTCACAGCTATTAGTAAGGCCTCCCCAGACAGCCATTTTGCTTTTTTGCATTTCTTTTCCATGGGGATGGTCTTGATCCCTGTCTCCTGTACAATGTCATGAACCTCCGTCCATAGTTCTTCAGGCACTCTATCTATCAGATCTAGTCCCTTAAATCTATTTCTCACTTCCACTGTATAATCATGAAGGATTTGATTTAGGTCATATCTGAATGGTCTAGTGGTTTTCCCTACTTTCTTCAATTTAATTCTGAATCTGGCAATAAGGAGTTCATGATCTGAGCCACGTCAGCTCCCAGTCTTGTTTT